>NC_072731.1:72506461-72628918 GCF_026930045.1 Uloborus diversus | reverse complement strand
GACGAGTCCCGCTTCTGTCTTGGTGGAGACGACAATAGAATCCGCGTGTGGAGGCAACGTGGTCAGCGCCAAGATTTACGGTTTATTGTACAGCGTCATACGTCCGCGAGACCTGGTGTCATGGTGTGGGGCGCAATTGCATATGATGCAAAATCACCTCTAGTGTTCATTAACGGTGCTTTGACCGGCCAACGTTACGTTCAAGAGATCCTGCAGCCAGTTGCTTTGCCATTCCTGAGCACCTGTGTTCGACCGCTATTCCAACAAGACAACGCTCGACCCCATATTGCTGCCGTCTCTAGAGCTTGTCTTCAAGGCCTAGACAGCATGGAGTGGCCGACATATTCACCAGACCTGTCCCCAATCGAGAACGTGTAGGATGCCATGGGACGAGATGTCAACACTCCACCCGTACCTCGAAATCTGCCGGAACTCCGTAACAAAGTTAAAGCAGCATGGGATAGACTACCACAGGACTTCAATAAGAACCTGTACGATTCGTTACCAAGACGATTAGCATGTTGTATTCGGAATAATGGCGGCCATACCCCATACTGAATGTTACCCATTTTGTGTATGTTGTTCAATAAATTTTGCTTATATCGTTCTCATTTTCTAATCATTTACTCTTCCATATACACTTAACATACCTTCCAAATGTCATTGTATTCTAAGACTTCCTTCATGGTGCAACTTTTTTTTGTCTTAGAGTGTATTTATAAAATATCTGAAAAGTATTAGCAGCTAATATCATTTCCATAATAATCAACAAGTTTTCGCGTAATTGTATCACAGTTCGGACAATCTCCTTAAATTTCAGCTTTTATATTATTGACAGAGAATTGACTCACTTTTACTATTGTCAATGCAATTGATGATATAATCCATGATTTTTTTTTTTCACTAGATGGGTGGCCTAAGTTTGTTGATTTTACTTCTCTATAAATTTTATTCATACAAACAGAGTGATAAAGTGCTTTTACTTCAATTAAGTCCAGTACAGGGTTGATTCAAACTAAGGCTTTTTTGAAAAAATCATCGGTACTTCGAGCTTTCATTATCTCAATCAAGTTACTTCTTGTGTCCTCACTTTGAATATAGCTAATTTCATCTTTTGAATAATGTTTAAAAGAACCACCACAAAAAAAGCATAGAGAATTAAAATCAAATGTCGCTGCTTCTTTCATATTCTTCTTTGTATCTAAGGATCTCCTGGTTCTCATAGAAACGAATGCTTTGATCACAGATTCTCTATTTTAACTCGTTTGACAAGTTTTATGAATATGAGCAGAGTTAAGTTTTTAAAGTTTCATACATTTGTTATCATTTTTTTTTCATGCTGGATATCCCCAAAGTTGCTATAGCTTCAGGCTGTATTTTACGCATCTCTTTAGAACCTTTTTCATTGCATATGACGCAAACAGCTTCCTCCATATTTATAATCTGAAAAAAATAAATATAATCAATGAAAATAATGATATTTAAACTGCAAAATTTTCTATAAAATTTTACTTCAAATTATTTAGTACAAGTATTTTAATCTTTTCGAAGTGTTTAAAACTTTACTTTGGAAAAACAAAAATGAGTGCTTACACAAAAATATATTTTTTTCAGTAATAACTTAAAATTTTTTTCTAACCAATGAAAAATTAGTTTACTGCAATTATATTATAATTTTACCTTTTTATAATCGCAGAGGCTGACAATCGGCGTATTTCTTTAAATTTGTGATCTTCAAGTACCAATAATAAGTCGAAAAATAAATTTAAAATGAATAGAACTGTAGAAAATTTGATTTTAATTACTTTGCAATATTTTTATTACTATACTAATACAAATGTTTAAAAAATAATAATAAACAAATAAACAAAGCAACTGATGATTAAATCGCCAGTATTAACTTTCATTTTAGTAACTCGTTTCAATTTGTTAGTACAGTTGGTTAGTACGTTTAATACGACGATAGTTCAAAATAAGTTATATTTCATTGCAAAAATAAAATTTAATTGGTTTAACGTTACCTTATCATAATTAAACGAAAAACAATCCGAACTTGTACAAACTTTATTCAGTAATCTTCAACACAATACTTTAAACGCCACGTGATTTCCAAAATAAAATAATGCTACTCACAAGACTGTTTTGAGACTGTCTAACGGTTTCGGTAGCTGCTCCGAAAAGAGTCGACTCCGCCCCTGACCTCCGCCTCTTCAGTCCTTTGTAGAAGTCTGCTTTGAGAAATGTGTACCTATTATACCTTCCAGAAAATCCGATTCTCGAGATTTTGGAAAATTTACATTGAGAAGAAAATTTTAAGTTAATAATCTTCACCCATTTAAAAAAAAAAAATGAAAATAGGAAAAGAACATTTTTTATTTTTTTCCATTTTCCGAATATTTTTTCCACAGAAACATTTTTTTTTCACCATATGAAAGTTGACCTTTCAACGAATAAAAAGACTACTACTAAAGTTGAATTAACTAAGGTTTTAACGTAGAAAAATAGTTAGGTCTGTGTTTCGATGACAAATTAAAATAAAATAAAAAAAATAATATTTTTTTAAAAAATTCTGTTTATTTCAGACCCTAAAAGCATACTTTTCACCAAATTTAATGCAATTTGAATTATTTTTGCAATAGGAAAAAATCAAAAACAGAAAAACCGTATTTTTGTTATTTTTTTTCTCCGTAAAGTTCGCATTCTTTAAAAATAGATTTAAATTTAGAAGTTTTAGTTTTTTTTTATTATCAACAAATTTTACGTTTAACTTTTTTTGATAAAATCAATAGTTTTGCCGTAAATGAAAAAAAAAAAAAAAAAAAAAAAAAAACTTTTTTCAACCTCTAAAATCCACTTCCTTCACCCTTACCGAACAAATTCGCTTAAGCACGAATTTTTCCCTTTATTTTTACAAGATTTAAGACCCTTTCACGATTTCAGAATTCTGTATTTAATTTTTCTGAGATTTTAAATTATCTGCCCTGGTCTATAAAGCCCTCAATTCGTCTCTTGAGTAGCGACACGCACCAGAGTCCACCATTTTGTGTCTTTCCGCAACTTTCTCCCTATCTCAATAGTAGAAAAATATAGAGTTTCGCTCATTGAAAAGTATATTTTTATCAACGAAGATTTACAGATTTTTTATCGTAACTTATGTAACTGACAATATGCATACAAAAATGTTGAATTTTACCTTCGTAAAATATTTTTTTTTTATTATTAAAACGCACATTAGTAAACAGGTGTTTTGAAGAAATTTTCGACCATATTTAGGAGTAATTTCTTTTTCTTTCTTTCTTTTTTTTATTCCGCCATAAAGACTTCAGAGTCACAAATTACTTGAAGCGTTTTAAATATGCGTTTTATGATTAGAAAGTTGGTGTAGTAGAACCAGGACGGATACAGAAAAATCTCTCGGAGGGGACCCGAGAAATTGAATAGCACCTCCCCCCCCCCCCCGCCACATACGATGTTTCATAACAAAGTTTTCATCACTTTATTTCAAAATGTTTTCTTCAAAAAAAAAAAAAAAAGAAAAAAGAAAAAAGAAAAAAAAAATAAGATCCCTTTAAACTATTGATCTACTTCTAAGGACATACATATTATGCACTAATATACTTTGAATGTGGACGTAAAACATCTTTAACGTTTCAAGCCAATTAAATACTAAACCAAATATAATGTAACCGAAATGATATACAATGAGTGGTTTTAATTAGGAACAATGTTATAATCAGGGCTGCGGAGTCGGAAGAAAAATGGCCGACTCCGACTCCAACTCCGACTCCGACTTTTTAATTAATTTATTAATTTATTTTTCCAAATCCCCTCTCCTCATGAGAAAGGTGTAAAACCCTCAGAGACAGATTGAAATATTAATTCCTTTTAATTAAATTTTCACGTTGTATTTTTTTTTTTGTATCCCTAAGATGACGTTAGAAGTTCAATTTGAAAATCATATTATCCAATAGTTGAGATTTCTAAAGTGAGATAACTTAAAAATACCATTTTAAAAAAATTGAAAATGATTGATTTGCTCCCCTTTAATGTTTAACAAATAGATGTGGATCAAATAGTGTGCTTTTAATTTTTTAAAGCTGTAACTTGAGGGGAAGAAAAAATTTTTTTTGCTAAGTCAAAAACCTTTTCTTGAGAGGGGAGATCCCTCGCCCCCTCCCAGATGACACATATCAGGTGAGTAACACATCAGCTTAATTTCAAAGTCTGTAAAAAATGAAATACTTTAATTCCAAAAAAATTTCCCCAATAATAAATCTTAAATTTCATCTAAAAACTTTCATATAAAAGATTGCACTATATTGCGAGGAGAGGTAGGACACTTTTACGTCAGGAGCAAATTTTACACAAAATGCGGCGGCATACAGCTTTGTACGAATAGCGTTTACTGTACCTACATTTCTTGACTCAATTTTAATTTAAATTTTATTGGCAGCTTTAGAATTAACCTTAATATGAAGATTTGAGGATTAACTACAATAATTGTTGAGTGTTGTAACTAATGAATCATGTACCGATTTTATTTTGTAGTTCTAAGTGATAACCAAGCTTTCTTAGATACAGTCTTCACATTAAAAAAAAAAAAAAAAACTTTTATATTTTATCGGATCTTTTAGATTTGCGCTTTCGTACCAACACTTATTTGAATTTACCAAGCACCGTCAGAAGCTCCCCGACTTGCTCAAGCGATACATTCCTTTTACTATTTTTAACTCGAGATCGTGGTAAAAGATACATTATTATTCTCATATGAAAGTGATTATTTAGGAAATGGTAAGCAACAAAACTGTTTGCTGACAGTTGCTATCAGTTAAATAAAATTAAAAAATATGCAAACTAGGAGACTGCGGCGTAGGTAGTTGTTATAGAAAGTTCGATAATCAATTAAGCCAGCTGGTTGCCACAATGACCGTTGTTTTCTAATTAGTAGGCCTTTATACATGTAATCAAATTAATCGGTCGTTATTTTTTTAAAAAGTTCAAGGAGAGTCAGAGAAAATTAAAGAAAATTAAAAATTAATTTGAATTTTCACATTTGGAATTCAAATTATGTTTTTCGCAATCACGAGTGTGTGTGTGTATGTGTATGTAGGCGTGTGTGTTTGTGTGTGGGGGGTATGTGTGTTTGTGTGTAAGGGGTAAGTGTATGTGCGTGTAGGCATGTGTGTTTGTGTCTGTGTGCAGGCATGAGTGTGTAGGTAGTTATGTGTATGAGTGTTTGGGTGCGTGGGGGCGGGGTATGTATATGTGTGTGTAAGCATATGTGTTTGTGTCAGTGTGCAGGCATGAATGTGTGGGTAGTTGTGTGTATGCGTTTGTGTGTGTATGTGTAGGTGTCTGTATGCATCCGTGTGTATATGTGTATGTGTGTGTGTATGTGTGTAGGTGTATGTGTGTGTATGAGTGTAGGTGTATGTGTGTATGTGTGTAGGCGTATGTGTGTGTATGTGTTTGTGTGTGTATGTGTGTGTGTGTGCGTGTCTATAGTTGTGTATGTATGCACGTGTGTGTAGGATATGGATGCAACCTGGAGACAATTTGCGCTATAGGAGCAGCATCGTGAGGAGCCGGTCGACGGCGATGATGCAGAGGGTGCTGGCGGGAAAATAAAATGATAGGAATTCAAAACTGTCAAATGAAAGCAATAAGCAATCGTGATGGCTCAAAAAGAAAGAAACCCGATGTCGGCCTGTCTTCGAACGACTCCGACTCTGACTCTTTTTCTCCAAAATCAGTCCGACTGCGGCTCTTCGACTCCGACTCCACAGCCCTGGTTGTAATGATTATAACACGAGAGCAAGGTTATTCAATAAACAAATATACCCATACCTCATTTGAGTTATTAAAATTATTTTATAGTACTTTAACTGTAAAATATTATTTAACTAAGAAGATCATAGCTATATTAAACATATAAGTTTCATTGAAGAATTCAGGACAAATTCTGTGTGGATTTCAAAGCAGTTGCTGATTGTTCTTGAAGCCATGATACAGTTGAGATAATATATTCATATTACATGCCATCTCCATTAATATCATGGTTTTCTCAAAAAAGTACGATATGATTTCTTTCATTTTGCTTTTTTTATAAGCTGAAAAAGAAAAAGCTATTATTTCGCAAATGGTTTCCTGGATCAAAATATTTCTTTTAGGCACACTTACACATTTTTTGAAGAATGTTAGTTATTGATTCCATCAAAGAAACATTAATGGACTACGTTCCCTTGAATTTGAAACCAGCGAGTTAAATATATAAATGTATTCTGCCACTCTAGGACTTCAGTATTACTTCTTTAGGAAACAAAAGTTCTTCTTAAATAACTATACAAAAATGCTATGGAGAAGTCAATTAAAAAATAGTGAATAAAATAGTTAAATAAATTCATCCTTATGGGGGGCGGCACGGCCTCCTGCACCCCCCTAAACCTGCTACTGAGTAGAATAGTAGTGAGCTAAATTAACTATGTCATATATAGTTTGAAACATGGGCAACAGTTTGAACTTATTCATGCAAATCAGTATCATTTATATTACTACTGTATGTAGTTTTCTAATGGAAAATCACTCACTTCTAAAAAAATGCAAAATGTCTTTTTGTCTTAACTAATAGAGTTTTATTTTCAGCAGGACTCTTCCATGATTTTTTTTTTTTTTTACATTTTACCAACACTTGCTTGTTTCTCATGACGATTTTACATTAAAAAATGCCTTTCATTTCAACCAGATTTTAAAGGATACTACTAGTTCTTAAAAATTCAACAAACTGATAATAAAATGTTTTAACCAGTTTTAATCAATATTAATAATAATTGAGTCATTTGATGCAAATAGGAATTCAAATAAAAGAGTTCAGATTACATCTGTGACGAACTGTTGTTAATAGCAATACTGAATTTATAAATCAACAGACACTGAGATAAATCATAGGTTTTCACATTAAAGTAAAAATTAAACGAAAACAGAATTTTTCCGGACAAAAAAAAAAAAAAAAAAAAAATTCAGATAATTGTATAACTTGGCTTGGGTTACATGTTACTGTAATCTCAAAGAAGCTTAATTTTTTTAAAATAATTTCATACTTTTAATATCTTAATTTATATGCGCAAATTAGATACATAATTAACTTGGCAATACACTGAAAATCATGACTATGACACAATTAAAAGCAAAACGACGAGTTCTTAAAATAATTTTGCTACAGTTATTGAGACATTTTGAAACTAACTAAACAATAGAAAATTTACATTAGAAATAAATAAAATAATTAGCATATTTAAATTTTGACGGCTTTGTTATCTTAAACTCAAAACAATCAGTTCTGAAAACAGGGCAATTATTTTACCACAGCTAGCAATTTATTACGTGCCGTTACATAGTTGAGCTTTACAATATTTGAAGGAACGTGACTGTAATGACATCAAATTTTATTTTCCATGATACAAGGGAGCCTCCTTGTTTATTTTCAGCCATAAAGAAGTTGTGAGATTTTTGTCGGAAAACAAGATAGATTTTGCTTTAAAATCTAAGTTACTTTAAAATTAATTGTGACTTCTCACCTGAGTGAACTTGCTTTTCAGGGATGTAAATTAAACTAAAAAGAGAAGTGAACTCTCTCATATTACATGTGCGCATTGCTTAACATTTGCAGATTGTAGCAACGAAGAAAAAAAAATCCCTGAAAAATGTATCCATTAGGCCTATGTTAATGGAAAATTCATCAGCTCCGGGAATCTCACCTTCGTGACAGACCTCATCAATGTCATTATTTCTGAGGAGGAAATAAATGATGATGGGGAAATATATCAATCTTAGGCATTCTACCAAAATTATAAATTGCCAGCATATTCTCAAATTTACTAAATACTCTTTTTAATACACATTTGAACTAAAAGGATAATTACTAATTAAGCCGTACTTTTAGTAAGATAGCTTAATGTTAGGTTCTCACTTTTCATTAAAATGCCTCATTGTTTGCACAGTTAACAAAATTACTGCTTGGATATTCAATTGGCCTCGATTTTTAAACATTAAATGTTTATTTTATTTTATTTTATTTCCGAGAACAAGGCATTTATTATTATTATTTTTTATTTATGAGGAAAATAATTGGAACTTAGCTGGGCCATTGTTTATGTTATGTTTTCTAGTAAGTAACACTTTCATTTAAGAATGAAAAAAAAAAGAAAACAAAAGGTTTCGAAATTGAAAATATTTTCGTTCAAGTGTTAAATTTTCTGGAGAATGACCCATATGTGTGAACGTAAGCTTCTTTACGGAAGATCTGCAATGGGATTCCTATGCAACGGTTAACGCTTCTAAGTTTTTTTTTTTTGTTCAATTTTGTTACAACGTGAACATATTTTAAGATTCGGAGTTCATACGAGTGAGGCCGATGCTTTGGCTTTACGGCGAGAAATATGTGAAAGACATTGTGAAATACAACAGTAAAAAATATCGGTTTGATGACTTTTCAAATATTAAACAGGCGGGAGCTTCCCCCGTAAGTCCCACAACTTAATACAAAAGTTCATGCTTTTGAAATTTCCACCTCTTTAGATCTCCAGAAAATAGTTAACGGCTAATGTAATGCTCTGTTCTCCTCAAAACTAAAATAATGTCAATAACATTGTAAAAAACTAAAAAATAAAAAGATAAAAATAAAATAGTGCGGTGCCATTTTTAAATAGTGGGGGATGATGGTGAAAAACGGAGATCATATTTGGAATTAAGAGGTCAATTTACAAAAAAAGTCGTAGGAATAGTCTCAAAAGCATTTTTCAAGCCTCTTAATGTAGTTAATTTGTTTTCAATGAAAGATTTAACTTTAAAAAACCCTTATTTCTGAGGGAAAAACAGATATTTCTCGAACTACATCCCACCAAAGCAAAATATAGAACTTTATGCCATTTCTAACACAATTTACCACTTTTAGTCTTGCCTAAATCCATAAAAAAAGGCATTTTTATCATGGCATTGCTTTTATCTACGAATTACTTAGTACAAATGTAGAGATGTGAAATTCTCAGTAGAGCAGTGTGTCCTTCAGACAGATAGCGAGTCGATACTCATTTCAATTCGGTGCTCAAATACGACCCGAACTTTTGGAACGTGGGTGTCTTTGTTTCTTTCAAAGTTACATAAAAGCGCGACACAAAGAAGCTTTGTAACTTCAAATACTTTCTGCTCATGAGTTGGGAATTTCAATTCCTATCCTTTCATTTCTCAATTAGTTTACTTTTCTCTTAGGAATACCCGTTCTTTAGAGCATCCCACTGTTTTCAAACCCTAACACGTATTCATTTTAGCTTAACTGTGTTTTTTTTTCACGGAAATAATAAAAATATGTACTGGTTTTGTAAGTATATTTCAAAATCAGTCTTATTTTTTTACACAATGAGACTGAGTTTTTTGTCGTGTGAAAATTCATACAAGATTTACAAAAACAGATGCAATGTAAGGAGATAAAGGTAGATATTATTTCTCTACATAGTCACTATATTTATAGAGGCATTATCTCCAGTTTTACACCGATCCATCGAAACAACCGGGTAGAAATAAATCATCGTCAAAGTAGTGAAACCACGTCAAGACGACTTGCTGAACCGCAGCACGTGTTCTGAAATACTGACCTGCCAGGTTTCTTTAAAAGGTCCGAAGAGATGAAATCTTTTTGGGAATCACTTATCACGACATAGTGATTGTAATGAGGGTAGCCCAATACTACGCAAAAAAAAGAAAAAAAGTAACAAATCTCTCGTATTTCAGATTTGTGACCGTATTTGGTTGGATATTGTCGTGCAACAACATAACATCTCTTTTTTTCTGCCAAAATTATCCATGGTTGTTCTTCCACTTAAGATTTAGATTTTTGGGAATCTTGCTTCAACTGGAAAAAAATCCACTTTATTAGTGAATGATTTGTCGAGCACACCCCGTTTCCCTACTGTTTGGAAATCTTTCCTTTAATAAAGGTTTTTCATTGTATGACGCTTCTCCTAGGTACAGATGTCCTTGTATTTTTCTGTTGACGTCACGTTTCCGGTTTCGGCCACTTTCAGTCTGTTTATTCATACGCGTCTTATTATTTTCTTCTATATCTAATACTAGCAGTACCCGCACAGCGATGCCCGTGCTAAAAAATTTAATGGAAATTTGTTGAATAAAAAAATTTGACGCCCCCTCTCCCTCTGATGTGAAATCATTTCTCTTTATATAAAAAGCGTACACACCTTTTCAAATAAATAAATAAATAAATAAGTAAAAATAAATAAATAAAAATAAAATAAAAACTATTAAAGTTTCTTTGAAATTTAAAACTTTTCGTCAAATCACTAAATAAGATTTACAGTTTCTTTAAAACTCTATTTAGGGAGTGAAGCAGTTTTTTCTGCAATTTAAAATATTTCTTCAAATCAAAAAAAAAAAAAAAAAAGACATCAAATAATATCTTTCAAATGTAAAAATAGTTCCGCAACTCTCTTGTTTATGGTCAAACTCGCCCAGAAACCACGCTATCATAATCCATCCGTTAACGATTAAAAAAAAAAAACCATCTAGTGGAACATTAAAAAATTGCCAGAAAAAAAGAAGAAAATGTACATTTCACTCGCATAAAAACAAATCAAAAGTTACTTTTCGTTCAAAACAAATCGCCAAAACAATGAATTACATTTGCAGTTGCTTTAAAACAATAATCCTAGACTGAACTGCTCAACGCCTAACGCGCCAAGCGACCACGCTACCGGAACCCAGCACTTTGGCGAGTGAAGTGGAAGATTTTTATTTGGCAATAATAAATATTTCGCCAAACAAACAAAAAAGTATAAACTCACATTAGCAGTAGCTTTCAAATCTTGATATATTAAGAGCTGCGTTGTCCGGTTTTGCCCGATCTACCTTGAAAATAAAAAGTGTGTCAAGAGAAATATATTCAACATTCAAACTTAAATAAAAGAAGAAAAAAAAACCACACAGAAGATGAGATTGGAACTTATCGCTCTTTCAGAAAAATGACAGGCCGTCAAAGTAAGAAAAGCAAGGTATTTATATTTTTAATTGCTATTCAAAAATAAATGTAAATGTACTGCCGTGATAAGCAAAAACACACTACAAAACCTCGAACAATTTGAAAATCACACCCTGTGTACACATACACTTGTTAACCGCTATATTCCCCCCTCCCCCTCAAAAGGTGTTATTGACGGCGAGTGATAAGTCACAAAACGCTGCGTTTCATATCTCGGTAAAAATTGGTCGTACTAATTTCAAACTTTTTGAGCAGGAATGGGGGTTATTTCCCTAAACATAGGGGACTTGGAACCCGTATAAGAAGTTAAATTTTGTACTTCCTTGACTCATTTTTATTTTTACTTCAAACTTTCAATATCTTAACCCTGCATCTGAACATTTTTGCAATTGGAAGTATACATCTAGGACTAACGGTTAGGAAAATAAACGTCTTGCAGGTTAAAACGGAAGACCCTGTATACTATTAATATGTGCAAATAATTTTTCACTCCCATATTCGGGAATTTATGTTAAATTTGGGTCTAAATTGGAATAAAAAAAGAAATATTTATCTTTTTTTTTATTTTTGAATTATAGCTTATGTCACTCAGTAAGAAAGCACCTTTCATATAGTGAAGGAAGTTTTCAAATAGGTGCAGTCTTTCCGGAGATTACCTCGCACAATAAACACAAAAATCCGCCCTCTCTCTTTATAATATTAGTATAGATATAGAAGATAGTATTGGATTCGTGAAAATTGTCGAATTTCGTCTTTTGACGGTTTCGAACGTTTTGAGGTGTGCTGGAGTCCATTTCGATCATTTTTGGAAAATATCTGTTTGTGTGTGTGTGTGATCGGTTTTTTGTGGCCGCTCTACAGCAAAAGTTACCGCATGAAATTAAACGAAATTTATGTGCCCATATGTGAACTTGTATCCATTGGTTTTTGGCGCTAATTCCTCCAAGGGCTGGAGCAATGGAACGTTTCTTGAGTTATGTGTGCCTGCTATTTCGCAGGAAGTAACTAGCGGAATGAAACAAAATGTGGTCCATATGTGTCCTCTAATATGTACAGGTGCTGAATTAGTTTTAGTATCAATAGTTCCAACGAGGGCTGAGCTATAGAGCGTTTTCTGTCGTCACTTGTGACTGATATATCACAAGTAATGAACGGAATCAAACAAAAATTTATCAACAAGTAGCATTTAGAGGATACAAGAGCTGACCCTATTTATTATTATCAGTAGCTGAAAAGGGGGTGGTGCCAATTGAACGTTCTTTCTTTTTAATTGCAAGTGCCATATCTCAAGAAGTAATGCTACGTTCTGGATGAAATTTAGAATAAATGTCAACTTATATGAAAATAGGCTTTGCTCAATTTTGGTGCAAATCACTCCAAGGGAGGAGGGAGGGGGTTTGTTAAATTAAAAATAGCTTTATTAATGCAACCATAAGAAAGATAAATCGCAATAGACTGTCGTCTGCGTACTTCGCGTGGTATTAAGTGTTGGAAAATGACAGGAAAATCAATGATTTAAAATTTTTAACTGCTGCCATCTTGTGTTTTTCAACAAATAAAATATTTGTTTTTATTTTAACAAGGCTTTTTAAGGAACTTTCAATGTCCGCTGTTTGCTTTTGCTAAAATTCGGATTTTTGGATAGTCGTCAAGTTTTTGCTTTGTTAATTTTGTTTTTTTATGAATATTACTTTCTCGTCAAGCATGGGGAAGGGTCAAAATTCATTAGAAAGATATAGAAGAAGGTTTCGAGATGGCGACAACATACTAGTTTTTTCTCGTTCACTTGTTCGTTTTCGGACTTGATTGTTCCATGGCTCCTTTTTTTTTTTTTTTTTGCGCTGAAGAAGGGGTTTCATTTTATAACTCCGGAACAGCTGTTTGCAGAGCGTTTTTTAAACTCTTTTTAAATGCATAAAAAGTAGTCGAAAACTTTGTACTGCATAGTGAATAAAATATGACAACGTGTATAAGTACAAATTGAGAATGAAAAAAGGTTAAAAAACTAGCAAACAGCTGTTTCGGCAATCTAAAATACAAGTGCCATCATCAGTGCATTAAAAACGAAGACAGGTTCACCCGACTAAAACACAGTCGAGGTGAACAATGGAATGAGAGACGAGTTGTAAAAGATATGAGAGTAGTACCGGAAACGATGACGTCAAGGTTACGTCAGAACTCAAAAGGACAGTTGCACTCAGGAGAAACGTCACGGACAAAAAATAAATCAAATAACAGACTTCCAAACATTAAGAAAAGGGGGAGTGCTAGACAAATCATTGACGATTAAATTAGCATTTTTCCATATGTAATATGACTCCCAAAAATCTAAATCATGAATGGACGAACACTCGTGAATACACTGTCAAAAAAATCCTTCTTTTTACGCTACATTTTCCTTCATTTTTCGACGAAAAATTATCGTTTTCAAGTGAAACGAAAACTTTCTGTCAAATGGGCGCGCGCCTGCGTAGTAGACATTTTTACCATTCTATTCTACACTTGCCGCTGTGCTTACCGTGACGACTGCCCGCCAAAACCAAGACCTGACAACGGCCATGTGTGAAAGTGAATGCCTGTGACCTCAAGAAGTACCTTCAATATGAATAAGTTATTGGGTGAGTACTTATTTTAGAGTTTGATTCCAAAAATATGTATTGTTCCTTTTTACTGGAAAGCAGTACGTAATATAGCTTGAAAGAAAAAAAATTAATTTCGCAGATGAGTAAACGCCGCCATATTTAAATTTGTATACAAAACAAGGCTTCCATTTATATTGAGCAGGAACATAACAGGGCTTATGCAAAGCCAACAAATGTACTTTTATTTGAGTTTACTGAAAAAGGTTAGAAATAAACCTTGGGACTTGTTTGAAAGTCAAATTGTGGTTGAGAGAACGATATTTCAATATTATAGTATTTACGTAAATTGATTTTACAGTAGCGAGACAATGTTCATTTTGTAAACTTTCCATTAAGCCTTGAGAAAGGTTTTTGTTGAAAAATTTCAATTAAGCAGTGTAATTTCGTTTTAATACAAAGTTGCTTTTGTTGAAAATGATAATACAAATTCGTATGCTAGTCGAGTGATGTTCTTTTTAACCTGGACTATGAAACTTTAACTATATGAAAGAATAAATTTTCGTTTATATTACTTGAAATAATTAATAAATAAGTAATTTGAACGAACCTTTTAAATTTCTCTATCGATGTAAAATATTTTGCTTGTGTTATGAAATTTAAAATATTCTGTTATCATAGAATTTGATTCTTATTTTCATTTTAAATTCACAGCTCCAGCTCTATAAATTTTGGGTCCCCCTGCTAAAAATCAGTCGGGCCCCTAAACGCCCACTAAGTTGCTCTGCCCGCCCCTCAAAGAGTGATTGTTTTATGTTTTTAACTGCTTCAATGTTTCTACTTAAATTTTGAATTCATTTATTTCAATGTTTTATTTATTTATTATTATTGTTTAAAAGTTTTTAACTTGTGTTTAAACGCTTCTGGGTAGCTGTGTGGAGTTTTTATTCTGATTTTTAGAAACTCATTTTACTAATAAGTTATATCAGCAATGAAACAAGTCTCAAGGCCGTAGCCAGGATATGTTTTCGGGGAGAGACATGGTCGGATGCAAATTTGGTTCGAGACATGTAATACAGGAGAAAAATAGCTTTTAAAAAAATATGTTTATTATGTTGTTTGCAAAAATTAAACTAAAATAAAATTAATTTAAATTCTGAAATTTTAAATTCAAATTATGTTTTTCGCAATCACGAGTTGCGATAGGACCTTACTCATTGGTTACTACCCCACTCACTTGTTTCTAGATACGGTTCCTGGCCCCCCAAGCCTGTCCCTCCTCTTGGACGGTTACGTGTGTATAATATGTGTAGGCTTGTGTGTGTGTGTATAGACCTGTGTGTATGTATGTTTGCGTGTGTGTATGAGCGTGCGTGTGTCTAGGACATGGACGCCACCAATCAGGAGAAGCATTTACCGGGGGCCAGTTACGTCTGCAGAGGACGGTGGGGTTGAAAAAGGAACCACAACATCACGGACGGTGAAATGAAAATAATTAGCAATTTTGATTGCTCAATAAAAAAATATTATCAAATAATTATTTTAATTAACAACTTAGTTGATTAATGTCTAATAATTAATTTATATTACACCAGAATTATTCATCAGATAAAAATGATATTTTTGTATAAGATCTGTCACTGCCAGGCCACTATCTGATGACTGCCTAACTCAACAAAATAAGACTTATACGGATGTAAACATATACGGTCTATAATGTATCATACAGTGTTTATTACATGTTCGCTATTACAAATGCTTGCAAGGGGCCTCTTAGAATAACTTTCAGGCAAAAAAATAAGAAGTCACAATTAAAAAGTAATCTAAAGTTGACACCTCAAAAAAAAAAAAAAAAAAAAAAAAAACTTAAAGGATACAAATGCGTCAACTAGAAGGTAAAATTTTTTGCATCAAAAAACGTAAATCCTTTACTTGTTAATTTATTAAAATCGACTAAAATCAAGCATTTAATCAAAAGTATTATTGGGTTAAAAATGAGTTTTGATCATGTAAATTTGTTAAGTTTCTTATTGATGTTTTAAAAATGTCCTTTTCCCCTCTTTTAAAAGTCTTATTCGTAATAAGAGTCATTAACATTCTGTGATGGACCAAGGTGTAAAAAAAATAAAGACTTCTTTGAAAAAAAAATTTAAAAAATGATCCAAAAAATAAATAAATAAATAAATAGATCAGATATAGACATCTTTTATTTAGGTCGAATGCTTTGATTTAAAAAAAAAACACAAAATAGCTGCTTTGATCTCCCACTTCTTTGATACGCCAGCCGCCTTACAGGCGGCTAATTAAAAATTATTTTCAGGCTGAGTAAGAGAGTATTTGAATAGATGAAAATGGTTAAGTGAGGATAAAAACGTATAGACATAATAAAAAGTATAGGACGAAAACATAATGGGGAAAATAAACTTAAGCAAAGGAAGGTTTTAGTGACTAATTTTTAAACGGCAGCATAGTTGGAATTCAGAATCTAAAAAACATGTATCCAAGAATTTCGGGGGAGGATTTGTCCCGACGGTCCCCACCCTATCTACGGCCCTGTGTCTCATAACTTTACATTGAGTCCACCCCCACCCCATTCCTTGCTTATGTGCTTTAGTAATATGTGATGATTTTAAATTTTTCTCACATTTGTACCAAAATATTGCAAAAATATATTGAACTGTTAAAAGACTTGATCACAGTTTTTAATAATTTATTTTGTATTTATTTATTTGCCCCCCTCCCTTAACAAGCGAGGGTAGGCAAGGTAATTCAAGGGAGGGTGTTTAACTATAATATTTCTAGACTTGCTGAAAATGAATAGCTGATACAAATGTCTTTTTACCGTTTTGTGATTAAGGCTTTAACAAGAGAAACTTTCTGTTTTTTAAATTTTTCATGGAAGATAGAATTAATATAATTCTTGTTTCGGTGCGCTTTCGCAGCTAGAAGCCATCAACACTTAATATCTTTTCCTCAAATAACAACTAAAGATTTTTCTTGTCATAGTAAAATTGCAGTTGGAAATCAAACAGGATATTAATCTGAAATGAATTGAGTTTAAATGAATTAAATTTCATTTAGCATTATTTTTGGTTTCAAAACTTGGTTTCAGAAATTTGCGTGTAAAACGAATAATGCATATATGTAGGTGAAAGCTCAAATTAACGATAATTGTTTATGTAAACGAATGAAGTGATAATTGGAATAGAAATACTAATTATAAAGTTATATAGCATTTTAAATAAAAATCAAAATGTAGCTAAAACACTAAGAAAAGATCCATTTCAGCCAACAATTCCACTGTTATAAAATATTTACTATTTGTCAGTGATATTTTTTCAGAATGTTAAGGAAACATTTTTATGGGGTTAATATCCAGCCCCATTAGGCCATGTGTTGATTATTCCTTTTTGCATTGAAGTTCTTTGCTAGCTTTTTTTAATATTCAAATTTATGAAAAAGCCATGTAATGTAATGTTGAAACAACATCAACTGAATATATATAATTTTAGCATCATTATAGATTTTTAACCAGGGACGCACTGAATACTCGATTTTAGTCTTACAACACATTGATATATTAACCTTACTGTAACTAATTCATTTAAGTATGAAACATTAACCAGAAAAATATAAGTTCATATTATCCTATCAAGTGTTCAAAAGTCGATTTAACTGCTCATTTTGTCTATAAAATATGCTCCCGAAAACATATCTTCATTTCGTAAATAATAGAAAAGGTGATCAATAATATATGGAAGGAAACACTTAGTATGCATTAAATTTTGCAGCATTTTTAATTTTTGAAGTTTTACAGTCATAGGAAATATTAAATAAAGATGTACCAAATACCGTTTTGGTAGAGTACAGAATACTCCGCCAAGTACTAATTATGCTTTAAATGAACTATTGACATACATGTGATAAATTTTGAACTCATATTGAATAGCTATATAGACCTCCATGTAATAGTTTTCAAAACAAGTTCCAGCTAAAATTCAATTTTATTTAAAATATTATGTATATGTCAAAAACGTAACAAAAAAATTCTTTTTTAATTAGAAATAAATAAATAAATAAAAAATATGATTAATCAAGTTGGAATTAATATGAATTATATGAATCTATTATAGTTCTAATCATCCGCCAAACATGATTAATGTTTTTAAGCAATAAAACAATGTTAAAAACACAGATGTTCAGGAGCACTCCTGACACATGTTTTGGCGTTCACTCCTGACACATGTTTTGGCGTTACAAAGAATGCTTTTTCAATTCATAAAATGTAAGCTTATGGATGTAGACATCCTTTTCTTTTTTGTCATTACAAATACTTGTACTTTTTTATTAATTGAAAAATGTGTATTGAACAATATTTAATTTTTTACAACTTCTTGGTATTGGCCGAGTCAGTAGCATACATAGCATCCTCGCGAAGGGAAGGTGCACGCTCTAAAATAAAATAACACTATGTTAAAATTTTTAAAAATACATACGGAAGCGTGGGGGGGGCAAAGAAATCTATGTATTATACTGAGCTGTGTACCTTATCAAAATTTGTCCCAAGTATGAGTATTTGGCGAATTGACCAAGTACTTTGTACATCTCTATTAAAAACTCATAATTTTCTTGAAAAAATGAGTTATTTTTTAAACAATTTCATATTAAAATGAAACTATCAAGATCTATTTGTGCTAAAAAATTGCTTATTTACATATTAATTGATAATCTGTTTTAGATTTTCCCGATGTTGATGATGTGTAAAATTGTCCTCTTAACACCTTTCTCGGGACTTTTTGGTAAGTTCATATTATATTTATGTTGGAACCCAGCGTCAAAGTTGGACAATGTCTGAAAACAAATGCCCACAACATGAATGGATCATGAGTAAATGTGCCAATGGGGTTGCTTCTGAAATTTTAAAAGTATTTTTTTCTATAAAAGCATGCTTAAAAATATAGGATCTGACCATTTTTTAAATACATAATTGCAAAGTTTAATATTTAAAAAGTTATTTTAATGGTGTGCAGATTCAATTTTTTTCTTTTTTTGTTTTTTTCTGCTCATGACATCACAAATGATGAAATGCCATTAGCGCAGAGCGTAATATTTAGTTTGCATGTTCACTCACATTTGCTGGCACTGCTATGGTTGATAGCAAGCATAGAGAACAATATTCAATTGGCTTCTGAATTATCATAACCTGGAAACGTGGTAGACAGCAAGCGTCAGCACCCCTAACTGGAGTACGCCCCAAAGTTGATCGTTTGCGACGTCATAAAGACGACGCCTTGTTTGAAAAATTCTACATTTAAAAAAATAATTGAAAATTATCCATTTAAAAAAAAAAGATTTTGCTTGCTCCATGTTATTTTTTGCTCATTCTATCAACTTCAGTGGCGAAACGTAGTACTTTTGACTGATAGAAACAACCCTATTCTAAAATTTAATTTCGGAATTTGTGCATTTAAATTTCATTAATTCGCAATCGGGCAAATTAGTAGTGACCCAAGTCCGACTTCATATTTAAAAGATAGGTGAAATACTCCTTACATCTCTAAGCCATATAGATGTCAGAAGAGTCATTTTTAACTCTATCGTACTTAACCTATGAATGGAATGAGTTAAAATTTAGCTTGAATGATGTTTATTGAATATTTACAGTTAGAAAAGCATTTCCAATAGTCCATAGTGAAAAAATATGTTCTAATGTGACCAGTGGCGAATTCAGGATTTAGTTCTGGGGGTGGCTGAGATCATTAAAAATGTATGTCTCCTTGACATCACCAAAAGTTCATTGATGTAAACGAAGTCGTTTGAAAAAATATATATATTTTTCAGGAGGTGTCAAGGGCTAATGAAATTTTCGGAGTCACAGTTGAAATTATCTAAAATTTGGTGTTTAGTGATAAAATTTTAAAATTTAAATGTCAGTAAAAAAAATGAAATTTTAAAAAATAAAATTTTTAGACATTTTTTCTAAGCAATTACTACTGGCAAAACTAACAATTCTTGTTGATTATGAAAATTGTCCATGGCAAATGCAATTCACTAAATGTAAGTAAGAAAAGTTGTGGACTAATAGTTACAAAAAGGGAAAACGAAGATAAAATTCTGAGAATTGACACTAAGCGCATTAATTAAGGAGGTCTGAAATTTTTTTTCTGTTTTTCTTCTTTTTGAGTAAATAAATTTTTTTTAAAAGGCAGGGAAAAATTTCTGAAATTCGACAGGAAATTTCGGAAAACAAGTATCTCTATTACTATAGCAAATTAGTGTATAAACCTGAGGGAAAACGATTAAAATGATAAAGATAGGATGAATATAGGAAATTATATATTTTATTATTTTACCTTAAGATGCATACACAATAAAAAAAAAAATCTAATAGAAAAAAAAATTAGTTATAGTCTGGAGGCGGCTGCAGCCTCACAGCCGCCTCCCTGGATTCTCCACTGAATGTGATCTAATTTTATTCTTCTGTGACCAAAATTCATATGAGCTCAATAAATAACTTCAAAAAATTTCGTCATTAGTTTTGTCAAAAGTGTTTCTGGGTTGGGCCACAACTTGTTACTTTTTTTTAATTTCAATTTTGATGTCACAAATAGTTGATACCTCTTACTTTTCGAGTCCTTAGAGATGATGTATTGCTTATTTTTCTCTTATCCACACTGATTTTCCTTTCCGCTATTGTCTCAATTATGAATGCTTGGGTGTTTCCCCAATTTTCCAAGAGTAAAATTAGACTTAGATCAGCACTCATTTGCCGGATCAGGAATTTATCAAATTCAAATGCACCAGATCTGAAATAATGTAAAATTTCGGACTTGGAGCATAGTATTTGTCAATGATCCATTTGTGTTATGAGCAACTTTTTACTTTTTTGGACTTTGTCGGATTTAAGAATTGGGTTACAACATTGAATTCATTCAAATGCTAATGCATGTCACTCTGAACAAATACATACTTGAATTAAAATAAAATGTTTCATTTGGATCTTTGGTGAGCGCTTCTTGGGAAAACTTTGGCTTAAAAAAAATTTCGTAAAAAGTTTTTACGAAAATTTAGTTTTCATTTTAGGCATAAAAATGCAGTCGATGTAAGAAATTAAAAAAAAAAATTCTCTTTAACTCATTGCTTTGCTTATCAAGTTACTTAAGGTTGATTATTTATACAGTACTGCTCCTTAAAGCGCGTAGTGTTGCAAGATTGTGTGAGGAAAAGTAGTGGATATTTTTTGCTGTGGCTGACAGTTAAAAATTTTATTGCTGGCTAGTCTTAGAGAGACTTAAAATTTTGGCCAAAATTGAAAAAAGTTTTTTTCTGGATGACTCAAAGAATCTGCTTTGAGAAGAAAAAGATTTTTGAAGA
Organism: Uloborus diversus; assembly: GCF_026930045.1. Lineage (NCBI taxonomy): Eukaryota > Metazoa > Arthropoda > Arachnida > Araneae > Uloboridae > Uloborus > Uloborus diversus. The sequence goes on along the minus strand of NC_072731.1, from coordinate 72,607,921 downwards.
CAATAAGATTGATCAAGAGAAAAAAAATTGAGCCCACAGCATACAAATTTAATGACATTTTAAAATGCAATAAAAAGCCTAAGCAGGCGAAACTAACTTCCTTTTTCAGAGTATCTTTTTAATTATTCTCTGTGTAAAAATATTTCTATGTTGTACTTATATTTAATTTTGTCCCAACTATCTGTGTTATAGTTTATCCAATATGCACTGTTCCTGAAGAAGAAAATACAAATTATTCTTTAAAAGACTAAGAAAGGAACTTCCGATAACTCAAACTACCGATTCTTTGAAGGTTTTAGCTTGTCCCTAGGGACTTTGAGTTATTGAGAGTTGACTGTAATGAGAAAAAATTAATTTAATGGTGTACGTGATTTTTTTATCCAATAGAACCTGAGTTCGATTTTACTAGCCTTCTAATTGTTAAGAATCAAATGAGAACAATGAAATTTTCCCCAAAAATTGGGTGTTTCATACTTTTTGCCGGGTGTTTCATACTTTTTGCCGGGTGTTTCATACTTTTTGCCGGTACAAAATTTCCTTCCCCCTTTTCTCAGTTTCAACAATCTTACCGTTTAATACATTTAAGGGGGAGAAAATTTTAAATATCAGTAAAAAGAAGAAGAAAGAGTTCAAATCAGGGTTAGAAATAAATATACATTATTGTGAGTTCATCCTATGTATATTGCGGTTCAAAACTAGATAGACTTAAGAAGGAAATAATATGTGAATGTATTTTCTTTAATTGCTAATGCATCTTAATTTTTTAAAACGGCTCTCATAAACAAGAGGGTTTAAGAATTTGAAACGTTTTATAATCCAATACGAAAATCAAGCTAATGAATTACATTTAAATTTCAAAAAAAAAAACTTGATATTTGTTGTCTTAAAAATGTACTAAAATTTTATAAAAATTGTGTCCTAAAACTTTTGAAATCATCACTTGCATAATTTTAGCAAAATGCATTTTTTGTTTGTTTATAGGGGACAATATTAAAATTCAGAAGAGTTTTTAATATTTTTGGATGGAAAGCAGCAATACATGCAAGTAATATATTTTCTGAATTAGTTCATTCAGCGTTATGTTATTGCCATGCATGTGTGACTTAATTTTAATAATTTAAGTAAGTTATAGTTAATATTTGGGTATGTTTGTTTGGGAAGTATTTACCAAGACCCATCCAAAAATAAACACCTTTCTAGTAAAAGAAAGCACATTCTCTAAGTATGCATTTAACATTTATTTAGAAAAGAAATTTGCAATCTTGTTTTGTTGAAAGAATATGATAGAAAAAAAAACTTCTGTCCAGTAGAATTTTATCTATTTGTTCCTGCCCTTTATTGTCATTGTCTCTTATGGAACAGTTTTTCAATCTCCTAGTACATCTTTATTACTATTACAGGTGTAGGTACTGTTCTAATTTAAAAAAAATCCTACAATTCCTAATACCTTCAAATTTATACTAAATATCCTACAATTTTCATAACTTCACCTCACTTTTTTTCAAAAAAAGGAAAATTTCCTGCTTAAATTGGTTTAAACTTTTTTATTAGTCTTGTTTACAGTCGAAAGTTGCATGTGGTATGATGTAACTTCAAAAGATTAATCACTAGCATATGAAACCTCAAATGTGAGACTTCAGAATTCAAATTTTTTGCCAGTGCAAAATTGACTTGCAAAAAATCTAGAAAATTGTTTGAGTGATCTCAATACCAGTCTGACCACATGAACATTCAAGTAAATTAATGAAAATATTTCCTTGTTTTAGTAAATTTAGATTTTACACTTTTGCAATTTGTTCTAAAGTGAATGGTGAGGATCCTATGAACAACCTCTAAGGGCACATGTGAACAGTTCCCATATAATGTTAAAATTACTGTAACCTACTTTAACACTAGAAAGACGGAAGCGGTCATTTTGACCGCAAACTATTTTCAAATGCTCATATTTGCTGCGTTTAGTTTTCAAACTGTTTTTCCTTCATTGACTTTTCCTAACTATTTATTAAGATTTTACAACAGTAATTTTTTTCCTTTTAAGATTATTATTATAGTCGCTATAAATGTTTATACCTAGAAAGACTGACTACGGTCATTTTGACCGCTAAGTGAACCTTTCTTTATGCATCCGTTTTCTTCTTTTTTCGCTTATCAGTTGTGTGTACTATGGACTATTGTTAGTTGTCAGGGTGAGTAATGTTCTTTTGAGCTTGAGTAGTACCTGTTAGCCAGGTTTAATTCTTTGAACTGTTAGGAAAATGCGAAACACCTGCTGGTTGCATGGTTTCAATTTTCTGCTATCTGCACAGGGGGCAAAGTTGGGAAAGGTAAATTTGAAAAGCATGTGACTGGACACGTGAAATTACTTTGGGTTTAAAAAGAAGTAAATATAAACAGGTAAATTACAAAAATGTTTGCTGGAATTGTTTTGTGCACCAAAACATGTGCTTTGCTTGAAGCATTGACGTTTATTTTCTTCGGTGATAATGAAGTGCTCAGTCACATAATTATCTTCATGATGTCGAGATGAACCGTTGACAAGCAAAACTTATAGGAACATTAACTCCTGAAACTGTTGCAGATTTATATCTAAAACAGATTATGGTTTGAAAGAACAGTCTGGCTTATCTGAAGAGAAATATATTTCTAGCGATAAGAATAGTTTGCTTTCATGAGATTATTGCGAATATTTTTAATCCCAAAAGGAGGAAATTTCTATTATTTTAAGTATGGCGGTCAAAGTGACCGCTGCTCGTCTTTCTAGGTATACGCAAAACGCCGTCTTTCTAGTGTTAAGTGTTTTTTAAAAATGCATAGGTAAACACAAAATTACATCACTTTTGGAATGTTGATTATTTATGGACGGTTGCAACTATGTTAACCTTTTTTACCTTCAAGTTTTTTTAGTCACTTAAAATAGAAGCCAATTTTTTCAAATATTTTCTTCTTATTTTCAAAAATGCTCACCTTTAATTGACTCAAGGTATGGAAAAGGGCAAGAATTTTTTAAACAGCAGGCATACTGCTGCACCCTTCTCTGTTTAGTTTTATTGTCTTGTGATAATTTCTTTTCTTTTCTTTCAGTGTCTTTGCAGAAATAAACCGGGAAAGAAGAACCAAGAACCTAATCAAAAGGCTTAGTTTTTGGTGCCTTTGACATTTATATTTTAATTCTGTGCTATGTCTTTCAAGTACAGTATATCTCGAAAAACTTGATATGACGAAAAATTATTTCTCCCCTTTTGTATATTTTTCTAATGTTATTTTTCATTCTTATGTTGAAGCGTTTTTAATCAAAACCTTGTTATGTGGAATATTTTTCGAAGTCAAATATGACTTTTTCGGAAAAACCGCAGTTTATTGTCTTGAAGCCACTCAAGGAATGTTTCCAAAAGTTTCACACCCCTTCATTATTTCTCTCAAGGGTTACGAATGATTAGGCGAAGCTTATCTTCTGTCACTTTCATTGTGCAGCCTAGGGGATTCAGAAAATTTAAGTCCAAGAAACGTACCTAAATCTTTTTGCCCCTTTCTCATGCCATTTCGTTGGACCGTTTGACCCTATTTTCACCTCCTTGAAAATGGGAGATGAACGAAAACCCCTTTAGAGACGCAGGGAATGGTGAAATCCTTTGTCTAACTTCTTTTGTTCCGGAGCACTCGAAACTCGTTTGAAACCATTCTGTAACTTAGTAATCCAAATCTTTGATCAGTTTAGTTGTGGTAAATCACTACATTTTTCTACTTCTTTAGAGTGTCCTTTTTTAAGCTTTCATTATATGTTTCCACTTATTTTTAACTAGTGTGACTAATTTTTAAAATATTTTAAATTATGATTATACCCTTATTATCTCGAAAACTTGATAGCTCAAACTTTTTTTACCGTCCCTTCGACTTCGTGATATAGAGAGTATACTGTATTTGAGACATTTTAAGAATAGTTTCTTCATTAATGTTCTGCAACTTAATCATTATTGAACAAAAACTTATCAATGCAAATTTAAGTAAAAGTTTTAAGACCAACTGATATTGGGAATGTTGTTCTTAATTGAATAAACAGTGGGGTTGTTTTCTTCAGTCAAAAGTACTACTTTTAATCACTGGAGTTGATAGAATGTGCAAAATAAATAATAATAACATAGACCTAGAAAATACTTTCATTTTCCCAGCAGTTATTTTTTAATTAATTTTTTTAATGTCCGATTTTTCAAACAAGGCATGGTCTTTATGACGTCACAAATGATCAGCTTATGCGCATACTTCACTGGCACTCTGAATGCTTACACTTACTGTGTACCACAATTCCACATTATGATAACCAAAAAGCAAATTTAATATTGCGCTCTACGCTTGCTGTCAACCATATCCTTGCCATACATGTGAGTAAAGAAGCGAATTAAATATTATGCTCTGTGCGAATGGCAGTTCATCATATGTTATGTCATGGGCAGAAGAGTTAAAATTAAAATTGAGTCTGTGCATCAATTTAAATAATTTTTTAAAAATAGTAAACTTTGTCAAATTATTTTAAAAGTGATCAAATACTATGTTTTTAAACATGCTCTTTCAGAAAAAAAAAATACTTTCAAATTTAGGAAACGACCCCATTCAGCAATGGTTTGATATACAATTATCCTTGAAAATTATACTTTTATTTAAAGTGTCAATTTTTTTAAATTACTGCATTAAAAAAATATCCTTAGTGGCACAGAACTCACAAAAAAAAAAAATATTTGAGATTTTAGTCAAGACTCTAAAGGTTTTTTTATTTTTTTAAATAGGTTTTTCTTACTCAAACAATCTGTGAAAAACATTTTGTTCACTGCTGAAACTAATAAAATTGGCAGAAAAATTGATTTGGCTAAAAAAAATTAGTCATTTAAAAATTAAAAGACAGATTAAAATTTTTAATTGAAGAAATGCTAATGAATTAGTAAATATGGATGAATAAACATATTGATGTCAAAAGTCGCTATCTAAATGCTAATTTTGCTACATTGGAAATTATTGCTGATAATTCTGTATTACTTTACAGTGTTTATTATGGGATTAGTTTTTTTTTTAGTTATACATGCTATTATCACTAAATCTACATTGCTGTTTCAAAGTTAATGGATGTAAAATACTTTTAATACTTTAAGTTACTCTTAAACATGTATTATCTGAAATTTGTTGCTTCCCAAAAAGAAATTCAGTTGCACTGAAAACTACGGTGATAAAGATTCAAACTATATGGGCAGTGTTGTCATATCACTATAAAGCTAAAAACAATATAAAACCAAAGTATAGATCAAAGGTACCTTACTAGAAGTAATTTGCTCAAACAAGCAAGCAAAAAGAAAAAAAATGCCTGGTAATTTTTATACTTTGCTCTCGTCTATTTTTCAAAATTGTAATATTTTTACATAATTTTCGGAATGTCTTAATTTGAAACTTGTGGCTATTCTCCCGTTTCTTTATTCATAAAATTATGTATAGAAGCTTACATTTATGTTGCAAACCTTAATTTCAGAAATTAAAATTTTAATTACTAATATCAAAAATTAAATCAAGCTTTATCATTTATCTAGTTAGTGTAATTTTTATGATTGGAAAACTATGTAAAATGACTGTTGTATATTTTGTTCAAAATATCATATACTCTTTGAACAAATAAAAAAAAAGTAAAGAAACTATATTCTTATTTGGGGTGTAAATCTATTTCTAAATTATCTAGTCTCAATTATGGTTAACATAATTAAATCAATTAAATGTTATCATATAATGTCAATTTCAATTCTTTATTTTAGTCAATTATTCATATCCATAAAGATGATAGTTGATGCAAGAATATAAATAAAATTAATTGAATTTTCAAGAGATTTTATTTTTTATTCATTTGCAAAAGGTTCATTTTACATTGGAATGAAATTGCTGATGTTGTTAATATTACCTGTATGTATAAATGCTTATAAAAATAAAGTTAATTCTACATTCTTCTACACTCTTTTTCTGTTTGTATTTTACTGTGTGATTCTAGACGAATCTATCTTCTTCCAATACTAAGCACATTTTTTATCCATTATATATGTTTTACAGCGTGCATTTTTCAGGTTCTTATTTAAATAGAACTTCAGAAAAATACCAGAGTGAGTAAATCTCAAGTTGATCAGCATACAATCAATTTTTCATAATTTTGTTTTCAGCCTCTGAGAGTGGTTATCTCATTACACGAAATGGCCGTTTTTCACAAACTAATTTTCATATTCTTAAAATTTTTATGAAGTTTATGAAAATTTGAAACTTACACCATTTGTCGTCTTTTATGAAAGAAACCTGCATTTTGAAACCGCTATGTAATAAGATACCTGCTTTCAGGTGACAAAAATAGATTTTTGATAAATACATTTAGCAATAAGGAATCTACTTTTGAACTTTCTTGTGGAATTTTCTGAGGCGTATTTGATTCGAAAATTTTGGGTTGCCGTTTCCGAAAATTTTCGACTGACAACATATTCTAAAACTAAAAAAATTAAAAGTTGTTTTTAAATAAGTTTGTAATTATTTTTGGAGAGTTTTTTCGCGGGGGAGGGGGTGGGGTCTAAGATTTTACTTGGGATTTTGGTGGTTTGATGTATCCACGTTTCGGACTAAGAAAAAATACAGCTTCAAAGTATCTGAAAAAAATATTTGTAAAACATTTCATTAACAGAAAGAAATAAGTTTCTTCAAATAACGCAAATTGCCTTTCATCTGACAGAAACGATCATAACGGACGTTCTTCAAACAACGAAATAAATCATTCATGTAGCAAACAAAAATAACGAGCATTTCTTCAAATAACGAAAAGTTGACTTCATGTAACAGAAACTACCATAACGGACGTTTCTTCAAAGAACGAAAAATTTCCCACATTTAACGGAGAAGAAAAGAAACGGGGAAAGTGTCAAATGACAGAAAATATTCCTCCCACAACGGGAAAAATATAGACGAAACTTTCTTCATTTGACAGGAGAAAATAAAAACGAAAATTCGTCAAATGACGGAAAATTTTCCTCCTATGACGAAAAGAAATAAGAAGGACGTTCCTTCATTTGACAAGAGAAAATGAAAACGGAAATCCGTTAAAAATCGTGAAAAGTCCGGCAGCACTGCTGCCAAGAGAATTTCCGTCAATTGAAGGAATTATTTTTGAGAGTGTAACTTTGGCGGAAGAAAAAAAAATTATGACCGCAGGACCAACAATGTTGAGCAATAGAGGAGCGTTTGAGATCCTGCTTTTTTGACGTAATTTTCGTGTTCTTTTATCCGGAATTGGAGGGATCGTCGAGTTTGCCCAATGTAGGCCAATTTGCACTGGAAGGAAACACTGTAAATGCCCCATTTGTCAAGGTTCTGAACAGGGTGTTTAAGCTGTGAAAATTTTTTAATTTATTAACAGAAAAAAAAGTGACGGAAAAATGAAACTTTTAAAAGATTTTGGCAATTTGTAGACTGATTTTAGGAAAAAAGGGTAAGACAACGGAACTCGAATAGTTCTGCTGTTTCTCTCTCCCCCCCCCACAAGTTATCCGTTCATCCTCCTAAACAAAAATTGGCTGCTTTTAGATCTTTTATTTACCGTGCTCTGGCCATCTGTTCAAATTCCAATTTACTTTCATTAGAACTGAATTACCTACGAAGTATTGCGTTGGATCGGGGATTCACATTAGATATTATTGATACCATTTACAAGAAGCTATGTAGCTCAACTAACAAAAATCAAACACTTGCTCCTGTGAACTATTCGAGTTCCGTTGTCTTACCCTTTTTTCCTAAAATCAGTCTACAAATTACCAAAATCTTAAAAAAGTTTCATTTTTCCGTCACTTTTTCTCCTGTTAATAAATTAAAATTTTCACAGCTTAAACACCCTGTTCAGAACCTTGACAGATGGGGCATTTACAGTGTTTCCTGCCAGTTCAATTTGGCCTACATTGGGCAAACTCGACGATCCCTCAAATTCCGGATAAAAGAACACGAAAATTATGTCAAAAAACAGAATCTCAAACGCTCCTCTATTGCTCAACATTGTTGGTCCTGCGGTCATAATTTTATTTTTTCTTCCGCCAAAGTTATTCACGAGTGTTCGTCCATTCATGATTTAGATTTTTGGGAGCCATATTACATATGGAAAAATGCTAATTTAATCGTCAATGATTTGTCTAGCACTCCCCCTTTTCCTAATGTTTGGAAGTCTGTTATTTGATTTATTTTTTGTCCGTGACGTTTCTCCTGAGTGCAACTGTCCTTTTGAGTTCTGACGTAACCTTAACGTCATCGTTTCCGGTACTGCTCTCATATGTTTTACAACTCGTCTCTCATTCCATTGTTCACCTCGACTGTGTTTTAGTCGGGTGAACCTGTCTTCGTTTTTAATGCACTGATGATGGCACTTGTATTTTAGAGTGCCGAAACAGCTGTTTGCTGGTTTTTTTTTAACATTTTTCATTCTCAATTTGTACTTATACACGTTGTCATATTTTATTCACTTCTTTTTAAATGCTTTTATTTGTACATACAGACACGTTGTCATATTTTCCCTCATTTCATTGTACAACGTTTTCGACTGCTTCTTTTACAACAAAACACCTGTTGTGAGCAGTCCTGGTCGTTTACAACGAATTGTCTCCCGCAATTGACCCAGCATAGCAATGGCTGCATTTATTGTTAACCATGTTTTCGTCAATGCGGCTATCCTCAAACTGATATTTCGTCTTATTAGCGACATCCAGATCCATTTACCGACACCGTTTGAAAGCTCTGATCTTTTTCGTTGCCTGCAACGTGATTTTTATTCATAAAGAGAATCTGCGAACCCTCCAGAGCTCTTGTTACCTTACTTTTTGAAACACCTTCGCACAGTCTCCAGGGTTAGTATCCGTTCTTTCATTCGAGGCCACAATCGGTAGTCTCTCCTCTCCATTACCATTTGGGAACATCAACGCTCGGTTTCCCACCAGATTGAGGCATCTGGACTCTCACCGTGCACTAGGAATTTAATATTATCGCGAGTATTCAAGTTAAAGGAATGCGCCAGGGATTTTCTACTTTCCGCATAATAAAACGACACGGACACTACCGATTTTATGCATCTTGAAATAGAATCGTTTTATGAGCTGGGTTTGAATCTGCGCCCATAGCGTGTGATTCACACAATAAACCACTGCGCCATCAGCCGACAGTAAAAGAAAAAAAAATCGGTGAAGTAATATTTTGGATTGGGTTTCGTGACTCAATATTAGGCACGAACTGAACCATTTTTTATAAACTGACTGAGCCACGGTGGTAAGCAATTAACAACTGTGACAAATATTTTCTGTAACTTCATGAAACATTGACAGAGGTGCAGGATTCTTCAGATGAACGTAATCAAGCTTTGCCGAGAACCCAAACAGGGAAAAAAAATCGATTTCTTTGAAGTTTACGAACATATTATACAAGCACGAAAATTTTCAACTTAATGGTTCAATTTTAGCCTACTTTCCCAGTAAAAGTCAGAAAAAGAAGAAAAAAGCATGGAAGAAGGCTTAATGCATCTTAAAAATATCGCAAGAAACAAAAAAAGTTAAAACTAAATAAAATAATTAAATAAATATTGAAAAATTGAAAATTAGAAAGTATGGTATTGAGATGGGGGAATATGTCTATCGGTCTGTCTGTCTGCCCCCCCCCCCCAATAACTTTTGAGTGAATAGTCCGATTCGAACAAACTTTTTTTGTTCGAAAGATCTCGGCGAGGACACGTCATTCCCATATTTCATTTTCTGGTTTGAACTATTTTTTGTTAAATTTTGAACTGAACTGAAAAAACTGAAAGTCCATGTAGATTCCGTACTTGAAGGCGGATTTACTTCAAATAAACTTTATTGGAAATAGCTCTTGATTACAAACTCCAGACTCCGACTCCGAGAATTTAGGGGCACTTGACTCCGACTCCGACTCCTGTGCCCGATAATTAATCGGACTCCGACTCCCCGGCTTCGACTCTGACTTCGTTGCTTTGGCAAAAATTGATGCACGGAGGAAAAATGACTGACTCCGATTCTTGGTTATTTGACTCCGACTCAGACTCGCAGCCATGGTTTGTTTTGTAAAATAATTATTGTTAATATGACTTGTTTTTATTTTCACTCTAAAGTTTTAATTTAGGTATTCGGTTTTCGGCAGAAAAACTCGAAGTTATTAAAGTTTCTACATAAAGATATGCGCACACGCGCGATTTTTTTTTTTTTTTTTTTTTTGACAATGAAAACTATTTCTTTAAGTTGACATTTTATTGTTTTTATTTAGTTTGGTAAGTGCATTAATTCATTAAAAAAAATTATTTTTGGCAATAGGGGAAAAGAACGATGTTTTTTTTTTTTTTGATATGATGTATTTATTTTAATGAGCATATTAATTTCAATTATTTTTTCGTTTTGAAAGCTCTTAAAGATTTTTTTTAATGGAAAAAAGTGTATTAGCTGCTTTGTTTAAAAGGTGATGCTATTTTATTTATTCGTTTATTTATTTTATTTTTTTTATGCATTTAATTTTTTAGATGAGTGAAGCATATTTTACTCCTAGAAATCAGCTTAAAATATTAAAAAATATGTTTGAAACAATTTGCGATTTTAGCTATTTTTGAGAATATTGATCAGGTACTAGAAAGTAGTATGGGTATACGGGAAAGTAGGCTTGTTTAGTTCTAGACGGAACTTCTTGTTTCATTTGTTTTTCATTCCCAAAAGTATGAAAGAACCAAAGCCTTACAAATGGCGTGGCGAATTTTAATGATTGAATCACTCTACAAATAGTTATGATACAAGAATAGGTATATAAAACTCTAGTTATACATATCAATAAGCAAAAAAAAAAAAAAAAAACTAATCATTGAAGTCGTTAAAGGAATACCCGCGCTGAAATACGGCAAAAAACTTGGCATGAATTTGAAAGATGGCTTGATATTTTGTGCTTTAAAAATATTTCACTACCAGCGACGCGCCAAACTGTACATGAAAAACAATAATTTTAATTTGTGGCATGTAGGTAAATAGATTACAGATTATACAATTTTTTGCTTGCTGGAAAGAAAGAACAGCTTACCATCGTAAAAAAAATTAATTAGCGATGAAGTCTCCAACATGTGCCAGAAACAATTATAACTTCGGTTTTAATTAAATTAGCAGCTTGAAATAAATATCATGTAATGTCGAAAAACTTGAAGTTTCAATCCATGTAAAATTATTTTAACTATCTTCTATTCTTTTAACACCGATTTTATGTAAAAACTTTTCTTTATGATTACAAAAGAAAAAGAAAATAACGTTCCGGTTTTGAAAAAAAAAGGAGGTGCTTAAGGAAAAAATCTGAGATATCTTTTACCGAAATTTTGTGTTTCTGAACGCTTTCCTGCGGTTAGTAGGTGCACCACGGATATACATACACCCACACAAAATGCCCACCAAAACTCTGCTTTAATTATACAGAAGAGGACACGCACTCTAAAAAATAAAACAAATAAAATTAAAAAAAAAAAACATCACGTATCTAATTACTTTTTTAGTGCTTGCGTATTGGATCTTACGAAAAGTTGATTTTCGATTTTTATTATTCTAAACTCATTGTGATGCTAAAAAATCTTTTAATAATGTATACGAAATTATAAATAGGATAAAAAGAAATGTATACTAAGATCAATTTTTCCTATTGCCTCTAATTAATGCAAAAAACTAGAAACCTTTTTCTCCAAGTGTAGAAACATTTCTTAATAGATACATTACTATACCAACAATAAAAGGATAAAAAATAAAGTAAACGGTTTCTTTCAAAAGATTAAGAAAATCTCAGACGAAAAGATAATATTCGACTTTTTGTTTTTAAACTGAAAACTCATATTACATTAATTGAGAAGAAATTCGATTTTTATGACAGAAAAAGGAATCACGCTTTTGTTAAGCAAACACTCTTATAACTTTCATTTTATTCATCAAAAATATTTTCTCTTCAAAAGGTTTTAATAGAGGGGGTGTTTTCAGTGAGGGCTGTGGATATTTTCATTATCTCAAAAGTATCCTCGAAAACTTTTCTGACAGAAAAGGTCTCGAATGCTTTTTTTTTTTAGCGATTAGAGAATAATTACAATTGCTATTTCAGAGTTATTTAAATCTATGAAAAGATGCCCAGCATTAAAAAAAGAGAAAAAAAAAGAAAAACCTATTGTTTTAATATTAGTACCCCATTTGACGAAATTTTTATTCATATTGATGAAAAAAACAAAATCGATTCAACGTATGAAATAGTTCAATTACTACAATAATGCTTAGCAAAAATTCTCCTAACGTAACAGTTTCCAGTTTTAATAAATATAAAGGGTGTCCCAAAATTAATGCAAGATTTGAATTTGCCGCCATTTTTGCAATAAATGGTTGACAACCCTGAAAAAAGAACAATTTGACAGCTGAGAGTTTAGGGTAATCAAAATTGGAGTGTTATACGATACAATAACGCGCTTTCATTATTGAACAATTGCTTCAAAAATAATGAAAGTTGAGGCTGGTCAAGCAGTTACTGTTATTGGCGCTCGGTATCGCAACACGGTAATGCACGGGTGGTTGTGGGCTTGTTGACATAGACCTTTGAATTCAAATAACCCCATAAGAAGAAATTTAAAAATTTAAATCACACGATCTAGGGTGCCAATTCTGATGAGCGAAATGAGAGAGTACGCGACTAGGAAATGCCTTATGCAGTAATTGAAATGTTTCATTCTCTCTAGCTGTATGGTACAATAACACCCCATTTTTACTAACCCTAAACTCTCAACTGTCAAATTGTTCTTTTTTCATGGCTGCCAACAACTTATGGAAAAAATGGTGGCAAATTCAAATCTTGCGTTAATTTTGGGACACCCTTTATTTTTACTTTAGTTTCATTTTTAAAAAACAGAACAAAAAAAGTTAAGTTTGTTTATTGATCGAACATTTAAACGACAGAATGTATGAGTCAAACCAAGTTATGAAAATAAAAATAATTTTTTTAAGCTAAAAATCTTGGAATCATGGGTTAAGGCAGTGCTATAAGTTATTTGCATACTCCAGTGAATGAGCAGTTCATATATTTTTTAATTTTTTTTAATGTTAAATGGGAGTTCATGAATTTTTTCTCAGATCAACTTTGCTCCGTAAATGTATTCTATGTTATTACAGAGAGGAAGCAAATGAAATATTTTGTGTTTGATCGCCGGTATGAAGGGTTCATTTACTGAATAACTTGACCACATTTTAGAAACATGACAATTGTAAAAAAGTATTTCTACGACAATGAATTTCATTTAAATTAACTAGTTGACAAACATGTCAAAAAAGTTAAATCGATTAGGTATTCAAATGTTAATCTGTCTTTTACTTGGTTTTAAAGACTGCGCACTGTGCGCATCAATAACGTTACTTCACTTCAGCTCGTAGAGAGGTTTGAGATTACTCAAGATTGAAATCTAGCTTCTGTTGAGGGATTTTCAAGATGCAGAAAAATCGTCCGCGCCTATGTCACGTCATTATACGGCATGGTCAAGATGCTTTAAGAGCTTATTCGGCTTGAACACTCTAGGCGAAAGAAAATAACTAAATTAATTTTGTACCGTGAGAATCTAGGTGTTTGTATTTAATTTACAAATGGAAGCCGAAGTTTTCAAGTAATAATAAATATTTGAAGATACTGGTACCACAAGAAAGATAGGATGTCCTTGGGGAATGCACTAGTCTGCAAATAGCAAGGAGCTAATGCGCAGTCACATTAGAAGCAAAACTTGTGTAATTTTACTTTATTTTCATGACTGACCCAAAACGCAGAAGGAAGGATGGAAGTAAATAATCAACTTTTAAGTATACTAAAAATCGACCACCAGTTCTTATTTCCAACTGCGTTGGAAATAAACAAATAGCTGAAAACATTAAATCTGGAGCACTATTTAGGCATTGCGCATTTTAAAACCCTTTCCACACTTTACTATTATTCTGCTATAATTTAAACAGAGTTATTCTTAAATATTTAAAGTAATTTATGCGAAGATTTATGAGTAAATTATCAATCGAAATTACAATTAATCCATACGATAGCGAACCCAGCATATAACGTCCCTCCTCCCCCCGCTGTAGCAAACGTTTTAAATGGTCTTAAAGAAAACCCTCTGTTATTATTGATGTTTAAACTATTGCAACGATACACGAAAGCTAAAAAGATTCAAAACATTCGAAAGTTTTAAGCTTTTTATCGCGTTTTTCGCAGCAACGTTGGTTAGCAATTATTTCGAAGGTAAACATCATGGGGTCGTATGCGAAATTTTCAAAAATATTTTTTTTCTGAAAGAGCATGCTTAAAAACATATGATTTGGCCAATTTTTAAATAATTTGACTAAGTTTAATTTAAAAAAAATACTTTAATCGGTGCGTTTTTATTGTTTACGCTTCTGTCGATGACATCAAAAATGATGAAATACCATTCACTGCTGACAATATTCACAGATCAAGATTTAAAGATTCACAGATCACAATATTTAATTCGCTTCTTTACTCACATGTGTTGGCAACGATATGGTTGATAGCAAGTGTAGAGTGCAATATTTAATTTGCTTCTTGATTATCATAACGTGGAAACGCGTTAGACAGATGAACCAAAGTACATAATTTGTGACGTCATAAAGACCATGCCTTATATTCAGAAACGGACATTTTAAAAAATTAATTAAAATTAAGCGTTGAGAAAATGAAAGTTTTTTCTCGCTCCATGTTATTATTATTATTATTATTATTATTTTGCTTATTTCATCAATTTCAGTGACTAAAAGTAGTATTTTTGACAGACGGAAAACCCCCCCTTATTCTGCAATTATTCTTTTATTTTTAAACCGAAATACCATATACGTAAATACTAAACCGCATTCCTCATCTTTTATTTCTCCTATAATGAAACTGCTTCTTCAAAGGGAGGTCAATTCTGTTTAGTCTCTGCAGCGTTAATTTTCAACTGTTTCTTGCCAAAAAATGAGATCAATTAAGAGTTCTTTTGCTCTAAGCTTTTCTTGCTGAATACTGTCACCATGCCTAGTGAAGGCGTGCGGAAAACTTTTTCCGTAGAGGATGATGTTCAGTTAATTGGAAAAACAAAAGCAAAACGACGAAAGCCAATCCTCACATCGCAAGCAATATTCTTCTTTATAATAAATTGTTGACATTATCTGAAAAAATCGTAATTCTAAGACAACTGTCAATATTTTGCTTATTTTTTTGCAACACAAACTGTAAATCAAAGTGCTGTAGATTTGTTTGAAACAGTTGACAGAACAATCGACGAAATTAAACTAAGTCTAAAAATTTGCATTCAGAATTAATATTTGCCACATGCTATTGATTAATAACAAAGGTTATTTTTTAAATGTACGTTGCTTACAACTGAGTACAGTAGTTAACATATTAATATTTTTATATAAATTATTCTTCCATATTTTGAAGATATTATTATGCTATTGTAGTTAACATATTAATACTTTCCAGTAGTTGCTAATGGAAATATCGTGGAAAAATATTATTATTTTATAAGTAACTTAGCAAGTTAGGTGATTTTTCTTTTTTTTTTTTTTAAATCAGATTTTAGCGAACCTTCGTTTATGGCGATTTTTTTTCGCTATAGCGGGGTTCTGCTGCATTACCCGAAAATATTGACGCCAAATACTATACATATGCTGTACTTAACAATTTTTGACAATTTTTCATTTAACACAAATGTATCCTTGCTTGTTTATTTGTAATGATTTTCTTTCTTTTTTTTTGAGATTCATAATAAACACATTTATAGTTCAACAATTTCTAACAAAAATCGTTCATGGCTTTCTTGGATTATAAATATTTTTCCCCCAAAGAACAGTCCTGAATATAACATATCAACGATAGATGACATAGAAGATAACATATCATAGTTCAACTTTTTTTTTTATGCCTTAGTTTAAAAAAAAAATCAGTTTTTACTCTTTAACAGCATTCTAATTTTACATAACAATTTCTTTTAAGAATTATTTAACAAAAATGCAAATAGAACTGCACAGCTTCATTCCTCTCTTGAAAAACAAATGTTAAATTGTATATTTCCCAAAGGAATTTTCTTTCACTGCACATTTTAGATCAAATAATTTATAAAGTAAACAACTTGTTTAGTTGTTTGAATTTAAAATTAGGAATTGCATCGGCAACTTCCAACTAGAGGACACCGGGGTATCCTGAAAATGTTTATAATTACATTAACTTTATGACACACAATGTTTAGTTTATCTTTTCTGATGTTTTACAAATTATTTCTTTTTGTTTGGATTAACAAACACAACAGTTTATTTAAAACACAACTAAATTGTCAAAGAAAAGTTTTACCTACAAAGAGGAGCCTACAAATAGCATTCTGAAAATAAAGTTTCATGATTAATTTGTATGAGTCCCATGACAGTTTTGTTTCAATATTTTTTAATGCATATACAGTAAAATATACATTTTTTGCATATACACCAAACTCTTAGAGCATTTTTAATCACATAAAATTCATTCCTGAATTACTACACTGCAAATTCTCAGTTTACATTGGAAACACATTTGGAGCACTTTTAGTTTCTTAAAGTTTCAGTTGCCTGAATGTTCAAAAAAAAAAAAAAAAAAAAAAAAAAAAACGTGTACTGAAATGTGTTTTGTTAAAAAAAGTGCACTGAAACCTGTTTCGTAAAAAAAAGTGTACAGAAATGTGTTCCGAAAGTGCTTCGTTAAAAGAAAAGTACTGAAATGTGTTCCGAATGTGTTTCGTTAAAAAAAAGTGTACTAAAATGTGTTCCGAATTCATTCCGATCGAAATATTTTTTTTAATTAAAAATTGGAATAAATTTAGGAACACATTTGATAACAGATTGATAACAAATTTGGGCAGACTCGTGAAATCATCGCTTTCTTTGGGGAAAATATAATTTCAACAGTTTGCTTTAACTAACAGTCAATAGAATGTTTTAATATGACACTTATATAAATTTCGTAGCAGTGAATCCATGTCGGTTGGTGACTTAAATGCCGTCAAAAAGGACGTCATCAAAGACCGTCTTTTGCCGGCGGCAGTTGACAGCTGCCCACCGAGGTTGCTGTAAAGTTGAAAGCAAAAACTACTGGTATAATTAATGGAATGTTTCTTTAGTGGTGTAAAAAGTGATTCAAAATGTGTGCTACCAAGTGTTCAAAAGGAAGGAACACGCATCAGTTTAAAAAAAAAAAAAAGTCATCAAATGAATTCTCAAAAGTGAGCTGAAACAAAAAAGTATTCTCAAAAGTACTTTGAAAACTGTTCCAAAAAGTGTGCTACAAAGTGTTCTAATAAAAGGGACATGTAACAGTTTTCGAAAAAAAAAAAAAAATTATTAAATGCTTTCTCAAGAGTATGCTGAACTAAAGATGTGATATAGAAGTGTTTTGATAACTCTCAAAAAGTGTACTTCAAAGTGCTGAAAAGGGGGTGACGTTCACAAAGTGTTCAAAGTTGAAGATTTGCGTGTAAAATGTTTAAAATAAATATTCAATGACTGTCTGCAATGCATATTAAAACTTTACAATAATAAATATGAAAACTATCACTTTACGTGCAATAGTGAGATTTTTAGCAGCAGAATAAAAATTGGGTGATAGTATGTGAATTACATGAAGCGTCTGAGACACTACATTAACCAGTTATTGCATTTGTCTGTGTCTGACATCGGTGAAAAATACAGGAAAACTTGCGCATGCTAGTGTCTAACACGAACGTTGTTTTATCTTGCTATATTTTGTTTCTAATGCCCGTTTGAGTTCTATTTTATTGAAAATAGATAGGCTAGATTATTGTTGAACTTATTCACCACAGATGGCACATAACATCTACGCAGCACTTTTCTTGTGTTTCTTCCACGTTTTCATGCGTGAAGCAGTTCTTTGGTCCTGAAAAGGTACAAAAATCTGCCTCTTATGCGAGGTATTTTACAATTTTCAAAAAAAAAAAAAAAAAAAAAAAAAAAAATGCGATGATTAAATGAATGTAGATAAATACATCCATTAGTGCAAAATCTACTTTTGTACAACTCCTTCCTTGCCCCTCCCTTCTAATGACATTAGACTTTCAGACATCATCCTGGCTGAGTTAGTTCTGCTTTTTAAATCAGCCCTGCGTACTGCTTTAGAACAACAAAACTTACCAATTTTTATATCTAGTGTACTAGCCTAGAAGATTCCTTTAAAGTTTTTGGATGTTTTGAGCAAATGATATATCTAGCAGTTGAAAATATTCAAGTAAGTGGCGCAAGTACTTTTTATCAAATACTTTAAAAGATAATTCAAAATGTACATACAGTCGAGCCCGCTTAATGGAATATCGGATAATAGAATATCCCGCTTAATGAATAAAATTTCCATGCACCACACCGTTGATGTGTGTTTATTTTTATCCCGGATAATGTAATATCCCGCTTATTAGAATAGTTTTTCCAGGCAAATTGCCTATTCCATTAATAGGGCTCGACTGTACCTAGACCGAGAAAGTATATCAAGTTACTTTCCTGTGAGGCATTTGACCTTTTACATAATTAGGTGCAGTCTGTTTTATCTTACAAAATTCGTAGAAAATATAAAACAATTTTGTCTTACATATTCCATCTGTTCCTAATTCAGAAGAATTTATTCATACGTTTCTCTTTTCGCGTGCGAGAGAGATTTCGTTGGCAAACCGTAAATAAACCAACATGGTGCCCATGTCGAAATAAACTAACTGATCAAACAGCTTAATAATGCGAGAAAGTTTAAGTATGGTAATTCTATTCAGCCGCATCGAAGTATAATTTCTACTTGGCATTCCGCATTTAGAACACTTATATTATTTAGACCTCATATTTATGCAAGTGTACTGCTCGCGGTCAACCAAATCATTTATTCAAGTAATCATGAGTTGAACTTTCTGAATTTCTGGTTATGTTTAGGTGAAGCGGAGTTTAAAATTTTAAATTCATTCATTATAGTTTTACGCTTGAATGAACATATCCACGTAAGTTTTCTCTGTTTTATTGTTTTTATTTAAAACATTACCTATTACACCGATTTAATTCGAAAATAGAAGTTGCTCTGCGTAAATTACAATAAGGATTTAAAAAATTACGAAATTAGGCATAAAAGAACCCCTTAAAAATATTTTGAACACATTTGGATGAAATGTAACCAACATTGTAAATTGAATGTACCAACGCTCTTGATGCATGCAACAGAACAGACTTCTACATCTGATAGTCCGCAGGCCAAAAAAGTGCCTTTCTAATATTTTAAGTTTTATGAATATTCTTTTGGTATGTAACGGAAGACATACTGTCAAAGTAGTGCACAGTTATCTAAGTTCAAAAAATGTCAAATATTAAATCTTTTTAGCATTAATCTTTAGAATAGCTAAAAATTAACTTTCCATTTAGAGCATTGGTTCGCAAACTTTCCTGACCCGTGGCTGCCCTTTTGAATTTATAATTTTCTTTTGGCATCTCAGTCTATCTCTATTTTGTACACGTAGATACATATATTGACACCGTGGGCACTTGGCGGCACCTCTCACTTCTTCCTGTGGCACGCATCCCCGAGTGCCGCGGCACCTTCTTTGGGAACCCCTGATTTAGAGTAACTTTGAGTTGGGCCAGATAAGGAATGCGAAATAAATTATTTTAATTAAAAAAATGCAACTTTTACGCATCAAAATCAAATTTCTAAATGTTTAACCCTTTATACTTTACAAAAAAGTGTACTAAATTTCACAATATAGATACAGAACCTTCAATAATTTAAAAAATTAGAGTACAAAAAAAAATAATTTCACAGCTGATGAATGATGCAATTAGCTGTGCACAATATTGGCAATTATTCTTTGGTGCAGCATTGAGCCTTCTATTTTTCTTTAAAAGGCAAATATACTAATATTATTTTACCTCAAACATACCAAATGCAATGAAATCAAGCTATTGCATAATTAAGTATTTAAAATTTTTGTCCAGGTCTAAAAAATAGGTCTACTATCCATTTGATCATCATAGAATTTCTGAGAGTAACTGAATAGTATTTCAGCTTCTGGAAGCAAAACATTCCTGATGTTGAGTTTCCTGCTTATTTTGCTTTGGTTTAAAAGAATGGACATGCTGCAAGTCTGACAATTTTCTTTCGACATTATGAAATTTTATTGATGGGTCACTATTGATTTGATCCACCATGCATTAGTTATGCAAGCAAACTTTGCGAGTTTTGTGGCAAGTAAGAGCATTTTCAAATTTTTGAGCTGTGCCACTTCTGTTGCCATGGTACGATATATGCGGTATTAAGCTACGCATCCAGAGCGAAGTAAATAAAAAAAGGAAGAAAAAGGAAACACTACATTCAGTCGGAGTCTTCAGTGTATTTTTGATATAACCATAACTAGTAAAACCTTCTGCACCTAGTATAACATGTTAAATTTTGGATGCAATTAGTTTAATTGTTTAATTTTTTGCCTATTATATTACTTTTGTTACAAGTACGTTTGGTATTTTTTTTAAAAATGAGTTGTACTGCTGAATATTAACGCAGGAAACAAACATGTGAACATTTCAATTTGCTTTTCGGGAGCAATAAAAACCGAATATCACTACTAGAACAGATGAATAATACGACTTTAAGATTTCACTCTTTTTGAAAGAAAAATTAAGTAAGACAAGAGATCAAATAGTGAATAGTTGTGATTTTGATTTAGGCTATTTTCACGGTATAAAAACTGCAATAATTTTATTGTCACACGATGACTTAGTAGCATTCCAAGTAGGTAATGGTAAAAAATTATCAGCACCATGTTTGCTCTTCCAAGTTTATAATTCACATTTTCTTTTAATTTTCTTCTTCTTATTATTTTTTTTAATGACTTGAAAAAAAATCTGTTGATTTATTTCATGTTTTCATGGAACTGATAATTTTGTTTTATTTAGTTGACGGATTAATTTAATGAACTTTTTATGCCATTTAATAGCTTGTTTTCTCATATAGTGGGTTTTTTATATTTTAGTGGATTTTTTCATGCTATTTGATTAATTTTTCTCCAATTTGCAGAATTAAAAAAAATATTGGAACTTTTATGTTATTTAATGTTATTTGATTTCTAACTTGACGGATTATTTTTAAATTTTAATAGAACTTTCAGCTTTGTTAAATGACTTGATTCGTTTGTAAGTTTGTCAAAAAGATAAAGCAGTGAAGTTATTGGCAAATTAAATATTTTCTTGGTTATTTTGACTAAATATGGTGACAGTGAACAAAGTGAAAACAATCATCGATACTAAAAAATTCTGCAAGAGAGAGCTTATTTTTATTTCGTATGTGGTATAAATTTTATTCAGAAGTTTATCAAACTGTTGGCATTGTTTTCACCTAAAGGCATCGGATTATAACAAGACAAAATGCGCATCCAAAAAGACTATTCATTTACTTTTTTTTTTTTGGGGGGGGGGACAACTTTATATATTTCAACTGCTTAATCATAATCTAACAGGGACTTTATTATATTATTGGAACCACTTAGTTTTCATTGCAGGTTATTACGAATTACCAAAAATAAACATGCGGTAATAAATCAATGCGCAATACAGCAGACAAAATAAACAAAATAACGCTTCTCAAATTCTCTTATTTTCAAGTTTAGGTTCACTTTTTGAAGAAATAAACCACGAACCACAATTTTTTTTTTCATTCTGAATTGCTGCTGGTATTATTTTTATTGTTTTTTAGAAGTGGGAACCCTATCAGTCTGCTTCAGTTTATAAATTTTCAGATTATTCCAGTTTTAGTCTCTAATGAGAAAAAACTGCTGTTGTCGTGAGGTTATATTAAGTATTCTGGAATTAAAGTTTTGGTGTCTGATATAGTTAATACGTAATTAACACTTATCAATAAAGCAATGTTACTATAGTTTGCGATTAAATTTCAATATTAGATTTATACTGTTGCTTGATATTGTCAAAGCTGTTTTTTTAAGAATGGACAAAGCTTCAAACATGTCTCCTAGAAAGTGCAGAGAAATACAAGAATTGCTACTTCCCCCCACAAATACCCAGAGAGTTATTGCAACTATAACAGGTGTTTTTAGATCAATAGTTTGATATATCAAAATTAAAATTACCCAAAACACGTCACTGGAAGTGGATCACTGGATCACTTATAAAATGTGACAGAAAACACACCAAGAATGCTCGTACCGGCCACAGATAGTAATATTTCCCTCAAAATACGCAAAAGGAGTGTAGTCGATCTTACTTATGAATGAACAGGGCATTTAGGTAATTTTCCATCAGAGGACTGTGCGGAGGTGATTGGTTGAAGAGTAAAATAAAACCACGCCTCACCGAGGCTGAGAAAAAAACTTATACAGTGGGCAAAACAACCAAAAAAATGACTGTTGAAGGCAGGAATCGTGTAAGTACTATTTGTAAGTTGTGCTATTGGCAAATAATGTTTTTTTTTTTTTTTAATTAGTCAAATGTTTTATAGGCATGCTTTTCCGACGACTCCACTTTTAGCATTTTGGTCGAAAAAAGTTTCTTTTACCAGTGCCCTCCAGTCTGCGTGCGACGCCACTCGAGGGAATTATTCCATCAGGAATGTTTTTTAGAGAGTATTAAATATCCGAAAAAGCACATTTTTCTGATTCTACAATCGGTACAAGGAGCAGTGATGCGTTTTCTGTTACATTTGTCTACGTGATCTGCCTTCAGTGACTTAATTTGGTCAATTGTAAGTTTTTGATACGTGCAACTACTGACTTAAAAACACCTGTTAAATTTGCAATAGCTTTCTAGAAATGTAAGGAGGGGGGTAGTAATGCTTTTATTTCCCTACATTTTCTAGAAGACGTGTCTGAAGAATTACCCGTTCTTTAAAAAAAACAGTTTTGACAATATCAAACAATAATATTAATCAAATATTGAAATTTAATTGCAAAATGTAGAAAACATGCTTTGTTAATAAGTGTTACTTACGTATTAATTATAGTAGACACCAAAACTTTTGAAGAAATAATTCTAGCATACATTATATAACCACACGACAACAGCAGTTTTTCTCAACTGCAATAACCTCAAATATTTGTAAACTGACGCAGACTGGCAGAGTTGCCACTTCTAAAAACAATAATAATGATACCAGCAGCAATTCAGAATAAAAGAAAATTGTGGTTCGCTGTTTATTTCTTAAAAAATGGGTGTAAACTTGAAATTACGACAGGTTGAGTAGTGTCCCTAATAATTTGTCCATCCACTGTATAAATCAACAAAGATGAACAAAAGGGCAAAAACATTCCAAATTAAGAATAAAAAAAAAACTCAAATATTTTGGCAGAGTTGTGCAGGGACTCAGAAGAAAAGTACTTAAATGAAATACGAAATTGAAATAATAGAGAAATTTCAATTAATTAAAAACAAGACAATCCAAAAAATGTTTGGAAATCAGATGAAATATGAAATTTCACCATTTAACTTTATATTTTATTGAACATTTTTTAAAAATTCTTTTGTTGCTAATAAGGCAATCTTATTATAAAGCTTAAAAAAGATACAATATTATTAAATAATGCGAACATTTACCAGAATTTCAATGTAGTATGTTTTATTTTACTTAAATGGATATAAATTTTTTTATGTTAAAAACAAAGTCATGTCTTACAAAAATAAAAATGTATCAAAAAGCAATACAGTAGAGTCTCACAAATTTAGCCTAATGTAGATCGAAAAGTGGCCGAGATTTCTGCATTCGTATGGGGTACTGAGAATACAGTCTGTGCCTTTGCTTATATAACGTAAATTTAGAAAATAAATTTAACCATTTTTTTTCACTTTAATAAAACTTTTCAAACATATGCATTTTTTTCTGATTTGCAACAGTAAATACTAAATTAAAAAATGAATACAAAAATAAAAAATATATAATTATTTACATAATGCGTTCTATGTTGTTTTAATAACGATTAATCTAACCAAAAATAGCGTTCAAACAGTTGCTAATTTAAATTCTTTGTTATTGTCCTTGAAATTTTTTTTTTTTTTTTTGTAAACTCGTGCATTTTCTTATTCCGTTTTAAAGTTTTGGACAAGCTTATGATATTAGAAACTTTTCCTGTTCATAATATCTACTACGATATATGTTCTTATGATTTTACTGCCTCGTTTATAGCCAGATCCTACGAAATAAATGACGATGGTAGTTCTATGCGAAAAAATAAATTTCAAAAATTTCGCATTTTGTAGTTTTATGGATGTCTAATATTTCCGCAGTTTTAGATAAGTATTAATGGATGGTTATCATTTATGTCATAGATAGTGGAATCGATATTATAACTCAAAATGCTTTCAACCGAATTTACGGCAATTTTGCTTCACTTTTAACCATTTTACAACTACATCATTTTGGTATAATACAACGTACTTTTAGAAGTGTTCAATTTTTGCATGCGTTCCTAATGAAAATGTCTTATAAAAATGCGAACTATATATTTATTTATTTATTTAGTTTTTAATTTTGGAAGATTCTTAAAATCCCAAAATGATATAATAATTCATAGAAAAGTATGGGGATTTGAGGAACCTTTCGTCGGTGGGTGTCAAAAAAAAGGAGAAAATTGCATGGCAGATCAGTCATACCACAAGGACAAAAAATCGCTTAGAACAGAGGGTTTCAAACGCAATGCTGACGTGCTACATGCACACCAAGTCAGTCACTGACAGATGCATGACACATCACATACTCATTACGCAAAAACGATTATGCACAACATTTTCATTTTCAAGAAAGACGCTAAGCAGTTGCTGTTATTTACGGCCTTCACCTGTCATACACGCGTCACAACGGCAACGTACCAAACGTTGTAATAGAGCTCATTCTGACAAGATTTCACAGACCGCTTCGTCTTCGTTGCAACGCATGCTACAGGCTTCAAATTAAAAAAAAACCGCTGTACATTTTTCTTAAAAACTAAAATGCTGCGTGCAATCGTTTTTGTGTAATAAGTATGTGATATACCATGCATTCGTCATTGCTTGGCTTTATGTGCATGTAGCGCGTTAGCATTCTGCTTGCGATTCGCTGTTCTCATGTGATTTTTGATCCTTGCTGTATGACTGATCTTTGTGCACTTTTTTTAAAATCACCCTGTATATATATATACAAACATATATATACAACACTAATTCAAAAAAAAAAAGAATGCTTTTATTTGGGCTGGGGCGGGGGGGGGGGAGCTTAGTGTAACAAAATATTAGAGCGAAGTAGATAAGTAGACATTTAAATGAATTTAAACTTTAAAGTGTATATAACATTTCATATAAACTTAATTAAAAATTGTCTTAGAGAGATTAGTTCACAAGTATATTTTGTTGCTTTATTTTTTACAAGAATAATATCTTTAGTCCTTTCAGATATAAATTCCATTAACTGTTGATATTCAAGGCTACTGATACTGTTTTCATACCCTCTTCAATGTGGCAATGAGCTTTATTTTCTTAACGGGCCCCAGATCTTGAACTTTTTTCTTTACATTTGACGATGGCACAAATTTTAGATGGTGTTGAAATCCGTAGAGTTGCTTGGCCAGTTTGATTCCGAAAATAACCTGGCTGCTTAAAATCTACGAATCCATTTAGAGATGTCACACGAAAAGAAAAATGTGTCACTGGAAGTGTTCTTTCTGTGCCTCAGAAAAGAGAATCATGCAGTAACCCAGTATATCTTGATAACTAGCGGAAGTCACACATTGTTTTGAGTTGTATACCCAGTCCCAACAACTCTTATGCATCCCCATACCATAAAGGATGTCTCAATTTGAGAGAACGTCTTACACAAGATTTCTCAAGACATTTGCTTTTGACATCCCATCAAACCCGAACACGTCCTTCTTCAACCAATATTTTAAAAAACTAATGATCAGTGAATAAAATGTTTTCTCCGTCTTCATGTTCAACTTTGGTTTTACTACGAGGGTCTACAATTGCAATTGCAGTTTATGTAATCGTCCAAGTATCGTTGTCTTGGACACGATTACTAACAGACACGAAGACTATTCTTCCCATCACTTATGGATGTAAGAGGCGTTTTTAAAACGAGTATTTTGAACGATTCATTGTAATTTACTTTCATGTTATTCAGCTGTTTTAAGCTTTCTACCTCATTAACTTCGATCATTTTTTAATTGGTCAGTCCATCTATATTCTTTTAAAATCTTCGAGAACGTAGATAGTAAATCGTTCTTTAAATCCAAGATTTAGTTTTTTAATATCTTTAAACATTGATACTATAAGCAACTTTCTTCTTTCCGATTTTATTACGTTGAAGACCCATTTTCAGCAAAAGTATAACGTAAAATTGATCGGGGACCAAGCTTTATACTTGTCGCAACCAAAGCAATCAACAGGTATGCAACTATTTTCACTACTTTTCAAATTCACATTAAATGAATTGCTTATTCTAATTTTTTGTACCATAAAAAAAAATCAACAGAATTTTCAAATGTAAACACTTCTAATATTCTATTTTTTGAATTTATGTTGTTTATATATTGGTCATACTCCAGAAAATGTAACTTTTGAACGCAAATATTTTTCAATTTCGAAACCTATTGTTTTCTTTTTTTTTTCATTCTTACATGAAAGTGTTATCTACCAGAAGTAACAGTAAAAAATGGCCCAGATAAGTTAAAATTATTTTCCTCATAAATAAAAAAATTAAAAAATGCGGAAAAGTTTAATGGGGGAAAAAACTTTAAATGTTTAAAAATCGAGGCCAATTTAATATCAAAGTAGTAATTTTGTTAATTTAGTGAGTAATGAGCGATTTTAATGATTAGTGGGAATCTAATATAAAGCTCTCTTAATTAAAAAACGGCTTAATTTTTAGTTATCCTTTTAGTTCAAATATGTGTTAAAATAGTGTTTGGTAAATTTGAGAGCATACTGGCAATTTTAGTAGAATGCCTAATATTGATGTATTTCGCCTCCATTATTTATTTTGACCTCACAAATAATGACATTGGTAAGGTCAGACACAGAGGTGAGATTCATGGAGATGAGGAATTGTTCATTAATATAGGCCTAATGGTTAAATTTTTCAGGGAAATATTTTTTTTTCTTCGTTGCTACAATGTGCACATGTTAAACATAAGAAAACATGTTCACTTCTTTTTTTTTTTACTTTTATTTACATCCCTGAAATTCAAGTTCAAGGAGGTGAGAGTTCGACAAAAATCAATTTTTTTTATGACTGAAAATAAACAAGGGAGGCCCTTCTATTATGGAAAATAAAAAGTGATGTCATTACTGCCACGTTCTAACGAGAAATGTGAGACGACTCAACGACGACGAACTAACGAGAAATGTGTAACGAGATGAGTTTTGTGTTTAGGTAACGGAGGTGAGAATTTATTGTGTGACATGATTCTATATCCTACTAAAACGAACTAAAACACAATAATAAAAAATTAAATATACTGAAACAATTAGTATTTGAGACAAATGTGAAAGAAATAGTATATGAATAAGTATATGCTTTTAATTAAGCTAGTTATTAAGCAACATAAACAGTCATACCAGGTGTATGACATGCCACGGAGGTGAGAATTCACATGCTGTGAACCAAAGATATATTAAAGTAAAAATTATTATTGAAAAACTGTTGGCAGGTTTAAATAGATATGTTGTTGATGAAATTAAAAAGCAATGTTAAATCAATTGTTCCTTGAAGTTTTTACAGTAAAAGGCGTGTGACATAAAAGTTACACTTTTTGAAGAATGACCCCTCCCGTATATATATATCCAGTCACATTAATGTGACCATCTGTCAAAAGCTAGAATTACCACCTTTCGCAGAGCGGACTGCTGCAAGACGTGCTGGAAGGGAGTCACTTAGGTCCCTGAAGGTGTTCTCTGGGATGTTGAGCCATGCTGACTCTAATGCCATGGCCAGGTGCGCTGGATTACGTGGTTGAGGATCCATGGCGCGAACAACTCGATCGAGATGGTCCCACAGATGCGTGATTGGGTTTAAGTCAGGTGAGTTTGCTGGCCAGAGGAGGACGGTAAACTCATCCTGGTGCTCTTCGAACCACGCACGTACACTGGCAGCTGTATGGCACATCGCATTGTCCTGCTGGAAGATGCCATCATCCTGAGGAAAAACAATGCGCATCTAGGGGTGGACATGGTCCGCAAGGACAGATGCGTACTTCTATTGATTCATCGTGCCTTCCACAATTATCAGTGAACCCAAAGAATGCCAGGAAAACATTCCCTAGACCATAACGCTCCCGTCTACAGGTTGGACCGTTCCGGCAATGGTTGCAGGGTGGTTCCTTTCAGAGATTTCACGCCTTATACGCCAACGTCCATCTGTCCGATGGAGCATAAAACGCGATTCATCTGAAAACGCTACCTGTCGCCACTCAGTGGACGTCCAGCTGTTGTAATGGCGTGCAAATTCTAGCCTTCGTCGTCGATGAACAGCAGTCAGCATAGGTGCACAAACCAGGCGTCTGCTTCGGAGGAACAAGACGCCGCAATGTTCGCTGAACTGTAGTTTGGGAGACACTTTTGGTAGCCCCTTGGTTCATTTTGGTGGTCAGTTGCTCAACGGTAGTCCGTCTATCTGCCCGAACGCATCTCCGCAACCGTCGTTCGGCTCTGTCATCTATGGCCCGTGGTGCACCACATTTGCCACGTCGCTGATTTTGGACAGTCCCATTTTGCCATGCGCGGTACACTTTTACCACAGCGGCACGCGAACAGTTCACAAACTCAGCCGTTTCGGAAATGCTTCCACCCTTGGCCCGAAAGCCAATAATCATGCCCTTTTGGACGTCGAATAAATCGCTTCGTTTCTGCATTACGCCAACGATTGAAATGTTTTCCGAAGCCCTCACACACCCTTTATATACTCTCAACTGCACTGTGCTGCCACCTGCCTTCTGTGATTAGTCATTTAACTCTGACGTGGAAAGTACGTGGTGGTCACATTAATGTGACTGGACTTATATATATATATATATATATATATATATATATATATATATATATATATATATATATGTGTGTAAATACACTTGCGGAAATTCATACTTCTACATTTTGTTTTTAGAAATAAAAGAACAATTGTTCTATAACTTTTCTGTCATTTAAAATGTATGCTCCAGCTGTCATTTTCCAATTGTATTCCAAGCTGTAAATTTCATATTTTAGTTTGCTTACTATGTGGAATAAATTTATAGATTTTCGTGTAAGTATTACTTATATTCACGCAGAGTTCCTTCAGGAATTAATTCATTCAGATAGAAGCATTTATTTCAAAAATATCTATTTTGTTTGCATATTTTTGGCGCATAACAAGCAGAAAAACTTTAACACGTTAAACTTTATTTGGAATGGAACCACCTTTAAAACTTCATTTAAACTTTCAAATATATAAGAAATCCATTTGTAATGCCATATTTGTGGTAAAACTTCGCAGTAGAAGCAATTTTGGAAGTTCAACGCTTTGAATACAATCATTAATATTTAAACAATTAACCAAGGTGACCTTTATATCCTCAAAAATATTCCAACTCTTACTTTTAAAGTGCTCATTACTAAGAGTTTAAAGTTTCAATTTACTGTGGTAAATGAGTGCAAAACAATAAATTGAAAATAAAGACGAATTTTTTCAACTAAATTTGTAGCAATTAAGGAAAAATCTGATTCGATTACAGATAGTAAAATCAAAATTTCTCTGATTTTTTACTTCAGATGAAACTTTCAATCGATTTTTTCGAATTCTACGATATACTTAAAAAAATAAATGAACCTTCGTGAAAACGAAATTTAAGTACTATTTAAAATAATAGGTCTCACTGTGTATCGTAACTTGATAAGAGTAAATTAATGACTTTAAATTTTACCAAAAGCATAAAGTACTTTTTGGTAAAATTTTCTTCAACAAAATCAAGAAGCAGCCTTTAGGAAATATCCTATCAAAATAATAAATATATTTATGAACATCAACTCACACATTTAAAAAAAATGACTATCAAACTAAAAAAATACACCGCTTTGTACTTTGAGTGAAAAACTAACATCATTTTTTCAGAACAAAGTGACTATGAATGAAATTGTTACAACCGGTCACTGCCCAATGAAGAATTTTCCGGTTATTCAATTTACTAGTAGTAGAGATAATAGAACATAGAAGTAATGAGTCATCATGAAACACTTATGCAGTAGTTTCCCATTTGAGGATATAACTTATGTTATTTTTTTTAATACCAAGCTTGGAACTACATAACTAAAACTGTTCGAGAAGTATTTGGTATAGGGGAGGAGGGGCCCAAAGCGGATAGGTTAACGCAGAACGATCAAAAATTGTAGTTTTTGGCATTTTATTGTAACAATTTTGGTTTTATTGCCTAGATAGGATCCCGAACTTCAAAATAAAAAGTTATTCTTGCATTTTTTCATACACAAAGTTTATTTATTTTCAAACATTACCAATACTCGAAATACCCGCTTTGCAATACCAGGGATCCCAAAGCGGGTAAGCCGTTCGGGTAAAGCGGGTTAGCTTAACTAATTGTGATTTGTTACATTTTCCAGTTAAATATGAAGTAATGATAAAACCAACCAACAGACTAGCTAACTGCCATTATTAAAAACATAAATAAATAATGTTATACTTATCAAATTTAAATTAAAAATCTAAGCGCCTTTTTTTACAAAACATAAAGACATAATTGATTAAATCAATAGACTAGCTAATTGCCATCATAAAAATAACTTTTTAAAGGTATACTTGCCCAATTTAAATAGAAAATCTAAGTCTGTACATTTGCCACAAAACACACAAAAAGCGAGTATTCCCCCTTTGCCCTACTCATCTTTCCCCGAAAGAACGTTTTTTATATCTATAATTATTAATTAAAATAGGAAAAAAAAAAATCCGGAATAACCATCATAACTTCGAGGTGGAGGGCGTCAGGATAACGGATAACGTAATATTATTTAAAAAAAGCTAATCCTTGATTAATTACAAATTACATATTTTGTTAAAAAAAAAGGTATCATTTTTTGTATTCTAAGTCTGGTTACACCATGCTGATTCACTGGGACTGATTGAAACGTTGAAACTCGGGGGTACTTGGGTAAACACAGCATACGTATGCATCGCCGCTTGCACACCATGCGACAGCATACGAATGCCTACCCGCTTTGGACTATCCTTCCTTATACATTACATGTACTATGGGGAAAAGAGGTGACAGACGAAAAAAAAATATTGCTTAGATTTTTACCATCCAGATGAGAAAGGGCACATGGAGAAAAAAAAAACAGTTAAGATACAAAAAACTTTTATCAGAGGATGTTTTCATTGTACATTCCATTTGCGTTAATCATATCGCACCCCCGCAAAAAAAAAATTGACACATCTCAACACGTTTCTGCGAAACGTACTAACAATTCATTTGAAATCTAAGAGTCTTGCTCTAAAATGAAAAGCAAGATTTTTTTTCTATTTTTGCTCGATCACTACTTTGCGTATATATGTGTAGTAAATTTCAACAAACGCTCTTTTTTACCTCCTTAAAAGCAACACAAACTCATATTAAGAAAACTACGCTTCTATTATCTTAGAAATACGAGTAAGCTCACGATTTTCGTGGTCTAAAACTTATCTTCCAGTAGCTCGCAGTTTTCTCCGTAAACTTAAGTTTACAAAGTAAATCATCAACGAAATGTGAAAAAAAAAAAAAAATGTTGCATATTTTTGACTATTTGTAAAACTGTAAATAATTTTAAGCAATCTGTAAAATTTTTAGTTTAATGCTATCTCTTAAGAAATTTTAAGCTAATGAATAACGGTAGAAAGTATTTTTTACATTTGAATCTGTTGAATACAGAATTAATTAAAATATTTTTGTTTTAATTCAAAAAAAAACACATGTTTAAAATAAAATCTAATTGTGTTTCTGAATTTAACACAAAAAAACAAAGAAAAATAAATAAATAAATAATAATAATAAAAAATAAATAAATAAATAAAATATAAAAGAACTCATTTAAAAACTAATTATCTCTGTATGTGTTATATTTTTTTTTTCATTCCTTTTGAAAATAGTCTCAAATCAGTTTAATTCAAAAATTATTTTGCTTTTTTTATTTTCTACATTCGTAAAAAATAAATAAATAAATAAATAAATAAAACAAAAATAAAAAAATAAATAAAATATCTTCAGACAGCTAGGTTAATTCAATTGCGTTAACTATATGCAATTGTTTTCATGGTTCTGAAACAAGGGTAAATATTTGTCAGTCTTTTTGTGTTCTTTCAGTGCAGCATAAAAATATATGTCGATGTTTGGATACAAGTATTTATTGTTTCAAATGAAAAACAATGATAAACCTTTCACCGTCAAGTATTGAGTTTAAATATATGTTTATATATATATACTTTTTTTTAACTTTGATTATTCGGAATAAGAAGTAAGAAAAATAAATTTACGAGACATTGCGAAAAGTAGTGCTGTGAAATAACATCGTTCGGTAAAAAATTCCTTCAAAATGCTTCTGATAAAATTTTGATTAAATGCTGATTCTTTTGTAAAATGCACCTCTGAATCCAAATATTACCGCAGTTTCCCCACTACACATCCTACTTTTAGAAAATTGCGCCCCCCCCCGTTTTTCTTTAGTTTTCGATTTTCGTAATATTTTTTTTATTTGGAGAGGATGGGAGCGTTATAATATCCATTAACATTCTTCTAAGGGGCTAGAGAGGGGCAAAGTTCAAAAGCATGAACATTTGGAACAAGTTGGGAGAGCATGGGGATATTTATTCGTAAAATGTTTTAAAAATTAACAAAACCAAACTTTTTTTTTTAAATTTTTTACAATTTTTTCTCTTATTTTTCTGAAAAAAAAGTATAGAACTCACTCCTATGAGTCCTATACTTAAAAAGATTTTTATGTTGCAGAAAAATATATAAGAAAGAAATTATTATAAGTATCGTATTTTGCATAGTCAGAGCGAGACCCACGTTTTTCGGTTTATGCCAAATATATATGTTGCGTATTTTTTGCGCAAAACTGCTATTTTTTAAAAAAAATTTTTGCAAGAAAACAATATTTTTTTTGTTTACTCTCATACCGTAATCACCATTTGATTAAAAAAATGCTTAAAAAAATTATTAATACTTTGATTTTTTTTGTATAAAAAAGGACATTTGCAAAGAAGAGCAGTAAAAACACTAATGACAACCCGAGAGGAGCTTTGTGTAACTTCTTACGTTTATAATGGTAAAACAGAGTAGAAGCACCAGTCACGGTGTATGACATTCAACGCAATGCTTGTAGAAAAAATTTAAAAAGCAGTGTGGCAAGGAAGTTTCTTCGACCAAGCATTTAAAATCACATAGGAACAGCTGACTTCACACACGAATCGTTCCAACATTATTAGTGGTGTTTCATTACGCTGATGAATTTTCTCGAGCAAAAAGTCATGTTTTAATTTGAATTATTCAAAATTCTGTATAACTGAAACCCTAACCGTGAGCTCTATGTTGTTTAAAATCATTAAAATTTCCAGTAAAGGCCTCAGTGTCAGAGCGATTTCTTACCACACTTGAGGTGATGGGTTCGACTCCCTCCCTCGCTCCGGATGTATTCTCACTTCTTTGTGCTGTAAATTCTTTCATGTTCTGTACTATCTTTACTAATAATAAAGCTGAAAGTCCCTCTGTCTGTCAGGATCTCTATGACGCGCATAGCACCTAGACCGTTCGGCCGATTTTCATGAAATTTGGCACAAAATTAGTTTGTAGCATGGGGGTGTGCACTTCGAAGCAATTTTACGAAAATTCGATGTGGTTCTTTTTCTATTCCAATTTTAAGAACAAAATTATCATAAGATGGACGAGTAAATTACGAAATTATCATAACGTAGAGCCGTAACATGGGCACAAGCCAATTGGCGAGAAAATTCACCATACATTATTTGTAAATATACAGGCGAACCAAAAGACCTTTTAATTTTCTATTACGAGCAAAGCCGTGCGGGTACCACTAGTGTGCAATAAAAATATAGCATACACATATGTAAGGGAGAAAAAACATCTAATGAGATTGTAGTCTTTATTAAATGGAACCAGAGGCCTGAGCATTAAGTTTCAGAAGAAAGATGAAGAAGAAGAAAACGGGGGGGGGGGGAAGGTACTTTGAAACAGCCACGTCTACAATTTTGATTCAGTTTGTTCAGCGGATAATCCACTAAGGATTGATGTAAAGGGCATGCTTCTTTTGGACCACCTTGTATATCTGCTCAAGAACAGTTAGCCGTGAAAAATTTGCTGTTATGGAGGCTATGCTCATCATCTACATCTGCACCTTCCTCTTTAGTTTTGTATGACGGAAAGGACGCTTCGTGCTTTTAACTGAATTATTTAAGATGAAATGTACATCAAACGTCTTGTTTAAGCATTACACTGAAAACTTGTTTTGGTGTGCTCTTTTTTGTGCGTTTTTTTTTTTTTTTTTTTTTTTTGTGCGGTATTTGAAAGTTTTATTCAGATTGTGACTTAATTGACGAAATTCTTTATAAAACGTTCGGGGTTTTATTCAATTTTTTTATACGGTCCCTATCCATCGCAAAAAAGTAGGATCGAGTGCATTTTAATTTCAAAAATAATATTATGCGAAATTGAACGAGCTTCTTACCTCTTATTTCTTCTTCAAAGAACAAAATAACTTTCTTTTTGCTCAAAATGGAAGTCCTTAATACATTCCACACATTAGAAATATTGAGACTCATGAAACATAAGACCCAATCACTTAATATCAATTATTATCTTGACGATAATTAATACCTACTGGGTATTGATGCAAGTTCAGTTAAGTCTGCGTCTTCATATCAAGCATCATAATTAACTCTTTATCTCCTTATTATTCATGTTTACAGCTCTAACTCTATTACTCAGTCGCAATATTTATGCATATTTATGCGGTTTCATAGCAAACATAGCTCTTACATGTTTAATCAGTGATGTTTAGATATCTAATTACAGCAAGCAGTGAAATCTATTACTGTTGTATATCACATTGGCGTTCAGTTACTCAACAAATAAAGTAACAAAGAGTTCATGTTTTTCGGAAAATTTTACGTTGGGTATCTTAGTCAAATCCAATCTTATAATTCTGCTGTTTTAATAATAAAAGAGGTAAAAATGTAAAAATATGCATAAAAACATTAAAAAGGCTCATATTTGTAAAACAATTGTGCTTTGCAACGTTCTTGAACATATTTTTACTATAAAGCACTAAGGATATTTCTCACCAAAGACATTTTAATTTCCTTTACGATAGTGTGTAAGTTCGATTTTTTATGTGTAATGTAATTGAATTAAAATTTTCAGGAGGGGCATAAGCCCCATTTTTCGCAAATATGAGTTAGCTGCTGTTTTACTATAATTTTGTCTAGCAAAATCGACTAGTGTCGAAGGGAATTGACTTCCTTGTACTACAAAACATTTATTTAGGGAACACAATGTTCGTTTAGTGCAGAAAAGGCATAAGTAACGGACTTATACCGTTTCTAGTCTCAACTCAAAATGAAACAATAGTAAGGCGCAATGTGAATACGGCATGATCATAGAAGAATTAGATTTTTTGGCGAGATGAAGTAAAAACAAATAACACCTTTACTCCAGCATTATTACAGTAGAGGTAGGACCGTTATTTAGGGGGGTCAGGGAGGGGGAGGAATGCCATTTCCCCCGACTTTGAAAAGTTAATTCTTTTTTACATAAGTGGGCGTAGTTTTCATTGCTTTGCTATAAAATCTGCAATCTCAATACATCCTTACCCCCTTCCCTTTGGAAAAGAAAGTTTTTTTCTTAGAAACAATAACGATGAAAATAATTAATTTTTATATACTATGCGTGAATAATTTGAAACATGAATACGTTTTTACTTTTATTTGCATAGGCAAACTAAACCTTGTGAAAAAAAATCAACAGATTAGTTCTTTTTGAATAATTATTGGTGAAAAAATACCAAATACGACACACATAGCTTAAAGAGTTTAAAATATCCTGTATAAGGGATAAAAAAACTTAGAAAAGCTTGACAGAATGATTTCTAAGAAGTAAAAAGTGTTTTTTAAATTCCTGAGTTAAAATTTATTTTTAAAATTATTTGCTAAAATAATTTTAAAAGTGAACAATTTTCCCATTTTGTTTATACTGATATTGAAATACGTATAAGATGTCATTAAAACTTTATTTTTTTACAATCTTACGTGTTATCATTTTTCTTGGACCAATCACTCCAAAACCTGATAGAGTACCGCAAAATAATGTTTCCTGAAATTTGGAACTCCGAAATTTGTTAAATGTAGGTCCGACGAGTTTAATGCCGGTTGCAAGAAAAGAAAGTAAATTGATTAATATTTAATTAATTTCAATATTTTATTAATCTTTAAATTCATTCTTGTATTTTTTAAATATTTGTTGTCTTTTCTAAATGTTTACTTTTTTTTCTTTGTGTTCCTTTGTTTAATTGTCCTATTCCTGTGTTAGCACAAAGAGTACGAACCGAAAAGCAAAAGGAAAAAAAATAATTAGAAGTGTAACATTAATGAAAGGAAATAATTCGTCGTTATTTTTTCAATTGATAATTGTTTTCACTTTTGGGGTAAAAGTTGTGCGTAGTCTTGCAAAAATTATTTTTAAGACTTGAAAAGAGCCGTTCGGTATTATATGAAACTTGATACGTAAATTTTTCTAGTTACAAAACTTTTCTAGTACTCGAAAAATACGGATTTTGAATTTTCGTTAAAATTTATTTTTACCTTACTTATTTGAGAGTGAAATATTTAAGCAATGAAATTGAAGCTAAAATAAAAATTATCTTGTTAAAATTAAAATTGACTATCTTAACAGTTACTTTTCAAACTTTTGCTTAGCGAGATAACAGAAATTGTTTTAAACAATCAGTTACAATAAAAAATAAAAATGAAAAAAAAAACATTGCAAAATATTTTATGAATCACTGACAAACGCAAATCATTCCCACTTTCATCATCAGAACTGGATTCGTTATTTATTTTGTTTTCAAATATATACATGAAGCTCACTGCTGTGTAATTTTCTCATCCTATCTCGTTCCTCGAAGATTCCTGTCAATATTTCAAACAGTAGCATTTCTATCAATAAACTTTAGTATTTAGTTGTTTTATTTGACAGTTGTTGCTCTAATTAACGAGTCTTGACTATAATGATTAGGGTAATCGTATAAATGCGAAGTTATAGATGTATTGATCTCATTTCCCGTTTTCGGTATTCATTTCATTGCATATGTTTGGATAACAACACTTTTAGCGTATGTTAGTGTTAAATAAACTATATCACCAAAAGTATTGGGACACTTTCAAAAATTCACATTTAAAAAAATTCTTCAAGAAATATTTGAGCAATTGCTTGGTAACTTTTGTCACATGTAAGGTATGCTTCAGCTGTCATTTTCCAATAAAAGTTATATCAACCTTGCGTTTCGGGGATCTGTAACAAATTGAGAAAAACAAAAATGTTTTTTGATCATCATTCAATGGAAATTGCTGAGAATAAGCTGTAAATTTCAGAAACTAGTTAACTTAATATTTACAATTATTTTACATACTTTCGAGAAAGTATCATTGATATTCACGAAGATATAAGCATTTCCTTCAAAACAACGAATTTTATTTGAAGATTTTTGGCTCATAACACGCAAAGCTTTTTATCAAAGCTTACGAAACTCAGAAAAGTTTACAGCATGCAAGAGAAGTATATTACTAAAATGTGAAATTAAAATGTTGAAAATGTAATAAAATATGGATCTTTAAAGCAATTAATTTTTCATTGTGCATGCGCGTAAGATAGTAATTTTTAACTTCCATAATCAAAAACCTAACTAAATGCCTCAACTCATGATAAAATTCCAGCTGAATATCTTAAAAATTTAAAGAAAGTTATCAGCGATCTAACACTAGAACGAATGACATTTTCTGTATACCTAGAAAGACTGAAGGGGCCAGTGTGGCCCCTACTCATTTTTGGAGTGAATTCTTTTAAAAATTCATCCTGAAGGAGTCAACATGCCTGATATACCTTCTTTCATGACTAAATAAAAACTTAGTACTTAATTATTTTTAGTTTTTCTCTCTATACTGGGCAAAAGGTTGAATTGGTTTTCCTTTCTAAGAGCAATGGCCACCGTTAGGATGGTAAGCATTCGGTACTGTTTATAGCATTTGGCTATCCAACTGGCTGCATAAAGAGGAAGTTACAGGTTAAACTAGAGTGAATGGCATTTTTTTATGCTACAACAATTAGGAGAAAGGAAAAAAAATTTTTTTTAATTGTCAAAATGCTTAGGGGCCACTGTGGCCCCTCCCGTCTTTCTAGGTATAATGATCAATATTAACAGTACTATGGGGTGAATGATTAAATGATTAAACAATCATTCAAATAGTGTCATATAATGAAAAGAGAAAATATTCCATTAAGTTCCGTTAGATAATATCCGCGTTATTAAATAACAAACTAACGCAAGGGGCCACACAGGCCCCTCCGTCTTTCTAGTGCTAATGAGCCAAAATTCAGTAATTCTTGAATAGGCAACGCATCGTGAGGGATCGTTCGCAAGTTAGGAACATTTGCGTGCAATCGTTCAGTGTGATTCACAATAAAAACAGATTATTTGCGAACGAACCCTCACGATACATCACCTATTCAAGAATTATTGAAATTAGGCTCATTAAATCGCTGATAACTTTCTGAATTTTAAAGATATTTAACTGGACTTTTATCATGACTTGAGGAATCTAGTTAGGTTTTTGATTATGGAAGTTAAAAATTGCCATCCTTCGCGCATGCGCAGTGAAAAATCAATTGCATTAAATGTCCATATTTTATAAAATTCTCAATATTTTAACTTCAAATTTTAGTATTACGTTTCTCTTGTATGCTGTCAAGTTTTCTGGAAGTTTGGTAAGTTTGATAAAAAACTTTGCGTGTTATGAGCCAAAAACCGTCAAGTAAAATTCGTAGCTTTGAAAGAAATGCTAATATCTTCATGAATATAAGTGATAGTATGTAAAATATTTGTATATACTAAGCTCACTAATTTCTGAAATTTACAGTTTATTCTGAGCTATTTACGATGAGAAATGATCAAAAAACATTTTTGTGTTAATCAATTTGTTACTGATCCCCGAAACGCAAGGGTGATTTATCTTTTGTTGTAAAATGGCAGTGGAGCATACCTTTTTTGTGACAAAAGTTACAAAGCAATTGGACTCTTATTACTTGAGAAATCAGTAAAAATAACAATTTTTGAAAGTGTCCCAATACTTTTGGTCATATAGTGTTGTATGAAGTATTAGTATTTATTGGCAATAAGGAGAGCCAGGATTGTATTCAAGTGCATATGTGCATATACAATTATATATTTCTGCTTGTCTTCAAGTAAGTGCATATTATTGCATAAAAAAGCATAAGTTTTTTGAAAAGTAATGCTTATTACTGCATTTTTCATTTGATCTTAGCATTTTTAACTTTTAAGAAAATTACAAATAACAGAAAGAAAAATCAGATGTAAAATGCGAAATTATTTCTTGAAAATAAATGCTTCCCATTTTGGTTCAGAGAACAAAACAAAACTTTAGAATAATAATGAATGACAAAAGGGCCTAACTGCCCCTAATGCCCCCCTTTTGCCTAACTGGCAAAAGTTTTAAAGAACAAGTTGTGATTAACTGTAGTAAAACCTATTTTTAAGAGTCAACTAGGGCTGCAGAGTCAAACTGATTTTTTGCGAAAAGGAGTCGGAGTCGGGAGTTGTAAAATTTAAAATTCCAAAAGTCGGAGTCAATTTTCCTCCCACAGTCCGCAAATCTGTTAATGCTTCAGAATCAGAGTCGGAATCGAGGGTTAAAAAATGCCTGGAGTCGGAGCCAGAGTAGATCATTTTATTTCCGACTCCACAGTCTCAATACCAGTATCATGCAAGTTGTATATAAGCTGAAAGTTTTCAGTTTTAAACGCGGTCTCTTAAAATTTGAGTTTTAAAAACTCATGTCCCTTTTTCTGGAAAAAAAAAATCTGGAAAAAATCATATTTAACTTACAAAATTTCAACGCATTTTATTTACAATGTTTATAATTATACTGAAGTGAAATTTTTGCTTTAGGACTTTTTCCTAAAAAGCTGTTTCTTTTGGTCAAAAACGGTCAAAAAGGACTGTTTAAAAAATCATTAAAAATAACTTTTAGTTAAAAATTAAATAAATATATAATAAAAGTAATTGCGTTAGTATGCCTCTTGAATATATATTTTAGATATCTCTTGAAGGCACTGTGTAAATTTCAAGTTTTTATCACTGAAACTTTTTGAGATAATCCACATACAAATTAGAAATGAACAATAAGCACATACAGGGTACCGACTCCCTGAATGCAGACCTTTTGAAATTTGGAGCTACTGCTTTTTTTCAGCAAACTCTTCAATAACAACAACAAACTATCAGGATGGATTTGTGTAGATGTACGCTGGAGCTTGTTATTGAGTTTTTTAGGTTATTGAATGTGAGCAACTGCGATAAGAAATCTTTACTATGTTTTCGAACAATTATCCAAGCAAACCTTACAGCGCACAGTTAATTGACCCCAATTTTTTTAGTACTTCATTACTATCCTCGATTTGAATTTGGACACATGCTTTAATTGAATTTACCACAAATGAAACAAATCCCCAAGATTATTTCAAAAGCAGTTGACGCATCATGTATGCATGTAAATACCGTATAAATAAACAACAATAAATGTATCAGCATCCGAATTTCAGAAAATGTATTAGGGATGATAAATATTTATTCTCTCAAAATTTCTATCGATAGCGGAAGATACAAAGAAACTGCCGTTGCACCTCCAGTTTGCATAAGCATTGAATATAACGGCGTCGCCATTTCACATTTCTTTGTTGATGGGATGTATTCTTTCCCCTGAATGACATTATTATTTACACATTTTGGAGGGATTCTTTGAGGCGTTTTTTATCACTCTAGGCTACAAGAGCATCCAATTTCAAAACACAATCCTTTTTGAACAGTAAAACGGTCGCCCACGGTCGGAAAATATCCAAAACGTTAAGATTCTTTTTTAATGCAGAACTAATCTCAACTTCCCAGACTTTGAAATTTTATGACGAAAAAAAAAGGATATAAATGGTTACCTTTAAATCACCTTTTTTTTTCTAAGGAATTTATTGTAAGGTTCATGAACTTTTACAAAAGAAGGAGACAAGAGATATAATTTCCTGTGATAAATATGTTAAACGTTCCGTTCTTATTGCTCTTTTTCGAGGAAGCAATTTTGGTATACATTACGTCATTCAAAGAGATTATTTAAGGGATATATTGTGTCTTATCAACTTTAAATATTTGTGCAGTTACATAAATGTTCATATAACGCATGTAAATACATTTTATATATCTGAGGCTTTTGTTGTATACATATTGGTTTTTAATATCACTATACAGTTGCTGCTCAGCGTTATGAACCTCTATTTTTGAGCATTTATGAACTTTTGAGCACACTTTTAGACCCTCGACTCAAAAAAAAAAAAAAAAAGGAAGCTGAGAAATGATTTATTTGTTTTTAATAATAACTGATGCTCAGCTTTAAATTTACTATTTTTTGAGCGTTCAAGGTTTTATTAGGCACTAGTGGTACCCACACGGCTTTGCCCGTAGTAGAAAACTAAAAGGGCTTTTGGTTGGCCTGTATATTTACAAATAATGTATGGCGAATTTTTCGCCAATTGGCCCACCCATGTTACGGTTCCACGTTATGATAACTTGGTAATTTACTCGTCCATCTTATGATCATTTTGCTCGGGAAAATACTCTTAAAATAGTGATAGAGATCGAACAAAATCGAATTTGCGAAAAATCGCTTCGAGGTGCACACACACATGCTACAAAATAACTTTATGCCAAATTTCATGAAAATCGGTCGAACGGTCTAGGCGCTACACAGAGATCCAGACATCCAGACAGACAGAGATCCAGACTTTCAGCTTTATTATTAGTAAAGATTTTCAGGTTTCAAAATGTATACAATATCTTTATCTTTACTAATAATATAGCTGAAAGTTTCTCTGTCTGGATGTCAGGATGATGTCTGGATGTCCGGAGGATGTCTGGATCTCTGTGACGCGCATAGCGCCTAGACCGTTCGACCGATTTTCATGAAATTTGGCACAAAGTTAGTTTGCAGCATGAGGTTGTGCACCTCGAAGCGATTTTTCGAAAATTCGATGTGGTTCTTTTTCTATTCCAATTTTAAGAACAAAACTATCATAAGATGGACGAGTAAATTACGAAATTATCATAACGTGGAACCGTAACATGGGCACAAGCCAATTGGTGAGATATGAAATTATCATAATGTGGAACCATATCATGGGTACAAGCCAATTGGCGAGAAAATTCACCATACATTATTTGTAAATGTATAGGCGAACCAAAAGACCTTTTAATTTTTCTATTACGGGCAAAACCGTGCGGGTACCACTAGTGAAAATATAAAATTCGATGTGACTCTGTCTTAAGAAAATTTTCTATTTGATTCTCCATCAGTTCAATATTATTTTTTAGTTTGTAGTTCTAACTAAATGATTAAAGGAATCATAGAGTTTTTAAAACTCCATGATTTTTCATTTAGGCGACGGGTCGTGAGGGACCGTTTACAAGTTTTTAATATTTGCTTGCAATCGTTCGGTGTGATTCACGATAAAAACAGATTATTTGCGAACGATCCCTCACGATGCGTCGCCTATTCAAGAATTATTGAAATTAGGCTCATTAAATCGCTGAAAACTTTCTGAATTTTAAAGATATTGAACTGGAATTTTATTATGAGTTGAGGAATTTAGTTAGGTTTTAGATTATGAAAGTTATATATTGCTACCTTTCGCGCATGCGCAGTCAAAAATTAAATCTTTAAATTTCCTTATTTTACCAAATTTTTATTATTTTAATTTCAAATTTAAGTATTATATTTCTCTTGTATGCTGTCGAGTTTTCTAAAAGTTTGGTAAGCTTTGA
Source organism: Uloborus diversus (assembly GCF_026930045.1). Classification (NCBI taxonomy): domain Eukaryota; kingdom Metazoa; phylum Arthropoda; class Arachnida; order Araneae; family Uloboridae; genus Uloborus; species Uloborus diversus. The sequence goes on along the minus strand of NC_072731.1, from coordinate 72,564,689 downwards.
TGGAAAACTTTGCGTTTTATGAGTCAAAATCCTACAAATCAAATTCGTAGTTTTGAAAGAAATGCTTATATCTTCGTGAATATCAGTGATATTTTCTCGAAAGTAAGTAAATTAATTGTACATAGTAATCTAACTAATTTATGAATTTACAGCTTATTCTCAGCTATTTGTGATGAATGGTGATTAAAAAACATTTTTGTTATCCACAATTGGTAACTGATCTCCAAAACGCAAGGATGATACAACTTTTATTGGAAAATGACATCTGAAGTATACCTTTTATGTGACAAAAGTTACAAAGCAATAGGTCGCATATTTCTTGAGAAACCCTTAAAAATGTGAATTTTTGAAAGTGTCTGAATGATTTTGGTCATATATAGTGTATAATTAAATAACAAATACGTTGCAGGGTTTGTAAACTATACTGCGTCAGTTTCAATTGTACAGTAATAGTTCCACTAAGAAAATATGTTTTTCCGAATATGAAACTGCTCACTTTAAAATCAAATTCTAAAGCCTCGCAGCCTGTTCTGATTCCTAAATATACAAGAAAATTATTTATATGACTACATAATACAAATACCTTTTTATTATGTTAGGGTTATTTTTAATATATAAAAATCTTCTCTACGGACGTTTGTGACCATAAGGCTTTTAAACGGTTGGACCAATTTTGATCAATTTTTTTGTGTGTAATTACGTATATTGGCGAGCAATGTTTTATATAGAAGCGTGATGGATGAATCGGAAACGTTTTTGTTAATTCATTAATTAATTAAAATATTGGATGGTTATATCTCTCAAATGAAAAATATTTATTTTAACCTATTGTTGAGCGAGAACCGAAATAAATATTTAACCCCTTGCCAAAGGACAATAAGAATGCTACTGTTTGACCATCGATTACATGGAAAGGTTAATATCCGGTTTATAGGCGGAAATGGACGTATCTATTAGTTTATAGGATGTTGGTTTTTTTCAGATGTGCACTTTTGCTTCTCTACTATTTAGGCTTAGTTTCGTAAAAATGAAAATTTGCTGACAGCAACATTTTTTAAATCTAAAGTATATTCGATCTATATTCTCACGGCAAAAATTAATTGGTTTATTTATTCACAACACAGTTTTGAGCTTACCATTTTGCTTCTACGTTCCTGAACAAAATGAAAACATTTTATTTTCTTTTTGTTGTTTCCATAGCAACTATTTTTGTTTCCCCTTATTTTATTTTTTAGAATGCAATAAATGAATAAGACACTAGTGACATTATAAAACGTGAGCATCCTAATCCCATCGTTATTTCGCCTTCTCCCCTGGTAGACTCATTCACATGGAATCGTCTTTACTTGGCAGATTGCCAAATTACATACAATCCGTGGTCAAACAGTAGCTCTGCTTTTTGTAATGAAATTTCCTACTGTGATATGTCAATTGAGAATAGATAAAACGTAGAGAGAGAGAGAGAGAGAGAGAGAGTGAAGCCTTCATTTCTTAAAAGTAAGATTTTAAGTCCCGTGATATATTTTAAACTCAAGTTACTGGAAGGTTCACGCAAAACGTGTGTTCGGTCGTCGTAGTTGAACCACGTGACCAGATCGGTGCCTTAAGTTTCCTAACCGAATGATCAGAAGGTACATTACCCAGCAACATTAGTTTCTCGGCTTAAATCCATCTGAGTTTTGGCACCAATGTCAAGAATATTTTAAGGATTTTCAGACTAATCAGTAGATTATTAAAGGAAAAGATGATGGAATTTAAAGACGAAACAAATTTTACTTTCGTTCAGAGAAATTACAACAGGGTAGTTCTGTACGTACAAGATCAGTGCAGTAGCAGATTTTTATCTTTGGTGGAAAGAACAAATTAGGCAAATATATGAAGTTTTTGCTCAAAAGATGGGACCGCTAATCGGTTAGAGTTCGCTTCGCTCACTGATCTTCTGGATTACAGGAACGTGTTGGGATGGCGACATTGGTCATAACAATACAGTTGCGTGATTATTTGTTTACTACTGTTCATGTAATTTATTGTCTTTTTTGTTCATTTGGTGAAATATTTAAAATTGCAAAGAATTTTTGTGGGTTTTAAAAAGCATTTAGTCATTTTAGTTGAAGAACGTGTTTATTTTACATCGGAAGGGGGGGGGGTAATTTTCGCTTATCCAAAGAACTGTTTTTACATTTAAAATTTTTTTAAACGGTATATAATTGATTGTTTTATCTTTTTTCATATGGGGGACGTTGTAGCGGACTTTCCCTTTTTTTCTAGATGGGTAGTTTGTTTTTTACACTAAATATCTAAGGACGATTTCTATCCTTTGAGTATGGCTGAAGGAGTAAACCATGAAATCAATGAAGATCTTTTATGTTACGCGAGAAAAATACTAGTAAAACAACTGCTAAGTGGGCATTAGATAAATCAATTTGTAATAAATATACGCATTCTGACACCAAGCAGTTTAAAACTTTTTCTTTTTTCTTATTTTTTTTCAACAAAACGGTTCAAACACTTCATAGTTCATTTAATTTTTTTTTGCTTTTTAATTTACAAAGTTTGAACAGAACAAAGTCTGTCTAGTACTCTAGTTCTATATATATTTTGCTTTTATGTTTTATACATTGTTTGATAATGTATTTTAAAATGGTTTACAACTTCAAATTTTTATTAAATGAACATATTTTTCCTTTTTATTTCCTGTAAGTATTATATAACACTAAATTATTGACTAAATTAAAAATTAAATTAAATCATTATTTAAGCAAAAAAATGATAAAAATGAAAATAATAAAAATAAATAAATAAATACTTAAAAATATCAATAACAATTAAATATAAATTTGCAAACTAACTATAGGAAAATAACAACTATAAATATTTAAACATTTTTTAAACGTACAATATCCTGCACTAATAATAATATTACGGAGAACGACTATTAGAGCTAACTTGCAAAAATAAAAAGTTTTTAATTTAGTAAAAAAAATAAACATTGTCCTAAAGTTACTTGAATGTTCATACAATGGTTCGTAATACTTAGGTTTAGCATTGCAGTTAGTTTTAAAATTTGTTCTCGTGAAGAAAATAGTGAAAACATTTTTTCAACAACTGCTAAAACAAAGAAGTGGTCAACACAGACACTTAAAATGGCTTATTGCTCTAAATGTTTGTACAGCTGGTGCTGTCCTTATTTGAGAAATTTTCCAGATTTCTTGCTTGAAGCGATCTTAATAAAACACATAATGTTCCCATGTGCTCGCATTTACATGAGCCCCCTTTTCCCGTACAATTTTTTTTTTTTTTTGGTTATCTTACTTATGAAATAATTAATGTTATGTAATTTTCAATAAGCAAAACTAGTGTTGCATGATTAGACAATCCAGCAATTAATTGTGTCCAACAAAGTACCAAATAATTAATATCTTCATTTTGTGCGCTAGCTTTCGCAACAGAATATCACATTATCTATAGCAATTAATCCATAATTAGAATTTGCTCAAAACAAAAGAATAACACGAAACGAAAAAAAAAAAAGATTTGAACGTAGTAAATAACAAAAAACAATTGCAATTTTTCATACGAAAATCTTATGCATTGTTACTGCAACAATAGACTTTTCGTATTGGCACATGTGACTTGAATCTGATTAATGATCACTTAAGATTCTTCCCCATCTCACACAATTCCTTCCTTTTGTTTTTCATTCAGTTCTTCATGCTCCTTTCGAGTAGGGAGACGAAAGTGATTGTTGCATTTCTCATTTTAAAATGAAAAGGTTAAGTCATTAGTCGAATTTAGTTTTCTTACACACACTCACACAGATTATATACTATATATATATATATATATATATATATATATATATATATATATATATATATATATATATATATATATATATGTGTGTGTGTGTGTGTGTGTGTGTGTGTGTGTGTGTGTGTGTGGTGGAAAATACAAATTATCATTAAAATAAAATATATAAAAAAAACTGTTTCTAGAAGAAAAGATTTGAAGTTGATTTTGTAATTAAATTTAAAAATCCTTGCTACGATAATTTAAAACCTTATAATTTACTCGCTAATGTGTCGCAGTTTTCTCCAATTAAAGAATAGAACATTAAATCTTCTTTCAGTTATCGCATTCCACATGGTCGAAGAATTGTCTACCATCGTAAATTTTAAATATCAACCTTTTTCATGATAATGTTTAATGTTTTTGTAATAACAAGGATGATCTTTAATTTGTCAATAACTACTACAACCATATCATAACATAGGCTAGTAAAACAGTTAAACAAAGTATTTTACGCAGTCTAATGCTTAAAGGTATGAAGTTACATGTTAATTTTTATTTAAAAAAAAAAGCGTCTTTTGACAAACACTTAAATCTTAGAAAACTCGTGTTCATTAAATGTTCCTTTAGAAGCATTTTCGGAATAGAAATAGAGATTTTATAATCTTTTTAAATCATTTAGTTTTAACATATGTTTTAACGTAAAATGCGACGCAGTCGATTAAAAAAATATGAAAATCAATCTAAAAACATAAGTTTTTGACCTCACCATTTCCGATTTTAACGAAAATTGGTGAGAGGGACACATATGACAAGATAAGTGAGGGACACATATGATATGACAAGATAATTTTTAAAGTAGAATTCTAAAAATTTGCAGGAAACCTTCCAATTTTTAGAATTCTACTTTAAAAATTTTACAAAATACAACGCTGTTAAAAAACAGAAAAAGTAGAAAAAAAAACGAACAGTTCTGATATACAAATGCCTGTAACATCTCTATCTAATTGTAGTAGAATAAGAATTCGGAAACCATTGTAAAGCTAAAGAATAGAGCTTTCTTTTGATTTAAAACATGAATATATCACTACAGGTTTAAGTTTCAAGATCATTCACCGTGATTTTGACCTTGAATATCTCAAAACATGCCCCCTTAGAATTTCTTCAAAAGAAAATATTTGATAGCTCTTACACTATTCTTCCACTACACCAAAACTTAGTCCAGGATCGCAATGACATGGTACTGAAAAAAATCAGGAGTGTTTACATATTTTACTTTGTGGAATTCCATACGTCAGGTTATTCACATTCTTGACCTCCTCACCATCTCCGATTTTAATGAAATTTTGTGTGAAGGACACATATGACAAGATAAGTAAGCCTGCATATTTTCAGAACTCTACTTCAAAAATTTTACGAAATACAGGGCTGTTGAAAACTTAAAAAAGTGCGAAATAAACGGAAAGTTGTGACATGCAAATGACTGTAACTTCTATCCTAATTATAATATAATAGAAATTCATAAACCATTGCAAATATAACGAATAGATCTTTCAATTGATATAAAACATAAATATCTCTCCACAGTTTTAAGTGCCAAGTTTATTCGCCATGACTTTTTTCCTTGAAATTTCCCCCTTTTATTTCCAAAATTTGTTGCTCCTTTTATATAAAAAAGTTCTGTCATATTCGAGCTAAAATTAAAAAAAAAACCCTGTCGATTTGTGAAAATATGCATACTTTATGAAGAATACACCCAAAAAAATAAAATGATAATATTTCGAAAGAAATAATGTAATACATCTAATAAAAATGTGTAAACAATCCTGTTTTTTTTTTTTTTTTTTTTTTTTTTTTTGCAGTCCCCTGCCATAGCGGTCTCAGCCTACGTTTTGGGTACAGTGGAAAAACGGTGTTGGAGCTATAAGAAATTTTTTTTTTTTTGAAGAAATTCTAAAGGGGCGTGCTTTGAGATATTCAAGGTCAAAAGTCACGGTGAGCCTTCACACCAACTGTTATGAAAATCGAAAATGGTGAGGTCAAGAAGAAGAGACTGACATGGAATTTATATATATGTGATTGATGATGAAAATTATATTTGAAGTTAACGTTGTTTTTCATTAATTTTTTAAAGCACGTTTACTATTTTTTTGAATTTTTTTCTGGCAACATGGGCAAACAAACGATTTTTTTTGGATATAATGTATTTATTTTAATGAGCTCTTTCTTTAAATCTTCTTTTTCAAAGCGATTAACGTTTTTTTTAGTGTAAAAAATATTTTAGCTGCTTTGTATAAAATCTGCCAATATTTTATTTTTTGCTTTTTTAAATTTTTTACGTAGCTATTTCTTTAGACGAACTAGGAATTTTTTCTTGAAATCAGCTTAAAATGCTAAAAATGTATGTTTGACATAAAATTGCAGTTTTAGCTAATTTAGATAACATTGATTAGATACTAAAAATTCGATTCTGGTATACGGGAAAGTTGGCTTGTATAGTTTTGGACGGAACATTTTTTTTAAATTAATGATGGAAATTATTTCTTTTTAGTTTGCATTGCATTGATTTTTAGTTGTTTTAAAAAGTATACATTTATTAATTTTTTAAATTATTTCTTGGCAACCGGGGAAAACCAGATATTGTTTTTTCATTTTTTATTTTTTTATAGATTATGTATTTATTTTAATGAGTTTATGCCTTATTCCTTTTTTTTTTCTTTTTGAAAGCGATTGAAGATTTTTTTTTCGTGTAAAAAACTCTTTTAGCTACTTTTTTTAAAAAATGTGCTACTACTTTTTGGCTTATTTATTTTTTATGTATGTATTTCTTTTGATGAACAAGGCATGGTTTGTTTCTAGGAATCAGCTTAAAATGTTAAAATGTATGCTTAACATAATTTGCAGTCTCAGCTAATTTATTAGGTACTATTGATTAGGTACTAGAAAGTCGATGTTGGTATACTGAAAAGCAGACTCGTTCATTTCTGGACGGAATTCCTTGCTTCCTCATGCGACAGCTGTTTATGAACATGGTATTTTATTCCAAGTAAAAAGCTACATCGCGAATACTTTATCTGTTTTCTTACAAAAATGTTGAGGTTAGTAAAATGTTTGTTTGTTTTTCAATTAGAAATGTACATCAATAAATAATGCATAAATGGATTAGTTATTCGTCGGTTAAGTAAAAACAGTATTTTACAGATGTTGAAAGCAATGAAAGAACGTGAAGTAAAGCAGAAATAGTGATGCTACCGAAGTTGCATTTTTTGGAACAAATATATTGAATTTCGAATACGATAAACAAAATAAGACATGAATAGAAATTCAACCGCATATATACAGAATCTAACACTGAACTGGAAACATATAAAAATTCCTTCGCACATTTTTCATAGCTATCTCCTCGATTTGGCGTGGAACAGTATTTACTTTCATCTACAAACCCTGGAAATCCGAGTTTTATAGTTTTTACATATGACTTAAACGCTTCAAAAAAAAAAAAAAAGTTCTACACATGGGAAAATATCTAAGACAACATTTATTTTTCCATGTTTTGCAGACAAAGGCGCAAATCATTCTAAAGAATTATATTCACCATGAAAACTTTTTCTTTTATTCTCAATACGTTATAAACTGTATAATATGTTGTTAAATGTTTAACAATCATCTGTACCCCCTCCCCCTCTTTTCTTTCCTCCAAAATTTCAGTTATTTACATTTTTTGCTTTGCAAAACGTAATAGAAAATAGGAAATACCGATATTCATAACTTATTTCTGAGCTTTTATTACGTTTTAAGCACAACCTCTTCCATTTATTGAAATTTAATAAAATGATTGTGAAACATCGGAAAGCATTTTTTTTTTTTTTTTTTTTTGACTTCAAACACATCTGAAGTAGCACGGGAAAGAACAATCAAAGTCCATTTTCTGCCAAACTCATGTTACCATGGAAACTGGTAGAATATTACAGACAATGCATATCTGTAATGTCGTCAGGCAAGATCATAGTCACTGAGTTATAATAGGGAAAATATTGGATCCAACAGGAGAGTACGATTGACTTCAAAGTCAAAAAACGTAACACTGAAAATTTATTTATGATTGACATTGATCGTTCTTCCTCTTCGTCCTTCATTTGTCTTATCATTGCAATTTGTTTTATTTAAGAAATTTGATTATCATAAAAGAATCATGGCCGAAAAGGGTTAAACAAAAATGTTTTTACTGTTTTGTAGTGGAAAGGGTCCATATTTAGGTCTCAACTTTTACAATTTTAGTTCAATGCTGTTTATTTACAAATTTTACAAATTTTTCATTTGCTTCTTTTTTTTTTTCCTTTTTGTCAACTTTTGTGATTCAGATTTAGGGTACAAGCTTGTTTGTTTGGTTTTCGCTGAAAATTAAACACGAAAAGAATCCTAACGTTTCTCTTTATGGAACCTGAAACGCGGTTCTTCAAATATCTCAAAAAAATCATTTCTACTGATACTGCACTTCAACTTCCCACGGCAGAATTGACCCTTTAACCAGTAAAATTTTGAAGAGACGGGCTGGATAAAAGTAAATTTTTGCATTTTAGTGGATTTAAAGTAGATTTTACTTTAGTACATTCAGTATTTATTACAATATTATTGATGTAATAGATTTTAAGTCATTTGTTATTATTGTTCTTATAAGTTTTAATTGTGCTTTTAGGTTCTGTGCCAAAATCATTTGCTTACTTTAGGCAATATGAATTAAAAAAAAAACCTTGTTATTGAGAAATTGTAATTAGCTGATTAATGAAAAACAAATAAGGTGAGTTGGGGGAAGTGCAGCCCTTAAATTGTACAGTTCGACTTTATTAAGGCCTCGACATTACAAGACTTGATACAAATTTTTTAATTTTTATTTCGTATGTTACTTGTTTTAGTGTGTTTCCCAAGACATGAGTCTGTTAAAATCATTGCAAGTAAAAAAACGAATTTTTTTTTTTAAAACTATTGTACTCTAGGGCCGCACTTTCTGAATAAAAGTGGGGCAAGAGCATCACCTATCTGAATTAAAAAAAAATCGTTTGAGAAAATAAAGGGCAAGTGCAATCAATTGAGTATTTTTTCCTAATTAAAATCGATTTTTTTATTTTTATTTTCACCTATTCATTGGGAAGTAATTACATTTTTCCTAACGAAACCTGTCGATGTAAAATGAAGAACGTTCATGGAACAATGGATTATTAAACAAAATTATGAAGTTTTTATTTTAAATTTAATAAGGAACATGAAAGATAACTTTTACTATGCTAATAAGCTTAAAAAAACAAAAACAAAACTTGCATATCAAGGAATAATCTTTAAAACTTGAATATCAACGAACTTATAAAATATTAACTTAATAATACAAAAGGTAACCATACAACTGACAAAAGGTAACATGTCTTTGGCGAACTTGAACATAATTTTTTGTATAAGTACACTTAGTACAGTAATTAACAATTTAATTTATATTATATTCTGAAAACGTTACTTGGAATATCAAATTTCCTCTACGATCTGAAGAGGGATTTGGAAGTTTTGATACAATGTCATCGTCTTGGATCTCGTTAACGTCAGTGCCTCAGATTGTCAGCAATCATGTGTTCTTTTGCAACAGATATTGCAGGTGACCGGCCGTTCGTTTTGGACTTCACTCCACGCCGACCTTTCAGATAATCCTGTAATGTTGCCCGCGATATTTTGAAATGCCGCCTCGCACTTTTACAGGTTATGGTACCTGAACGTATCGCTTCTAAAGCAGCAGAAAGTTCCTCCCGATGGCAGGAGCCAGCTTTTAACGTTATTCTTTTGTAATTCCGCACCATTTTTACTAAAAATATAAAAAAAATTGGAGCAATATAGACTAGTGACACTTATTGTTAGTTAGACAATGATGCAGGGTTTAAAAATTAATTACATTAATTCATTAAATCGTTGCAAGCAAATTATATCTGTCATAAAAAAACATTGACAGATTAATGGGAAAGTGCTGCTCCCAAAAATGCGAGACTGCACTTGCCCCTTTTTTTCGGGCCGCACTTTCCCAGTCGTATAATTATCTGGGGCAAGTGCAGCCTTAAAATTAATTGATTTTAAAGTAAAAAATAATGAATCTCAGCTTTAAAAATACGAAAAGTAGACATGAAATAGTTGTACTTCCGTTTTGGAAGCACGAATAAGTGAGAACAACAACAGAAGAAACGATGATTTCTCGAACCATAACAACATGACACTGTAGTGGGAATGAGAAAAGTTAGGAAACGAGGGAGAAAATAGAGTTACCATTCAAGTAGCGCGATCTAACGCACGCAGTTCAAAGTAATAAAGTTTACCAAGCTACTCAGATGGCAGCAGCCTTGCAGATATTCCCGGTGTCTGATTATTAACTGAAGCCGCACTTGCCCCAAGACCGCACTTACCCCAACTGACCTTAAAAGAAAAAGAAAATAAAAATGATAGAAGCCTGTCGAAAGGAAAACAAAATATGCTACTGACTGTGAGAAATATGACACTGTACAAAATAATGCTTAAAAGGTAGAAAATTGTGGCACCAGGAACATTTCATCAATTTAAGTCTGATACAGATATTGCGGCGGTCAAACTCCATCGAAAAGCAAAATTGCAAAGGTGTTTCAAATGGAGGTGGCTGAGTTAGTAATAACACAGACTTGTACCAGGCATATTGTATCATGCCCGAGTATTGTGGTGAGAAAATCTGGAAATGAATAAGTGATTGTAGTTTGGTTGAAACAAAACTTTTAAAAGTTTTTCCAGTATTTTCAAAAATGAATAAATAACATGAAATATGTTGTGCATTTACGCATTATAGCCACTTTTGCCTGTAGTGACAGATTTTGTTCGGACAACAGGGGTTGTTATAACGAGCAACTAACGTTGACAATATTAATAGTTTTTAAAAATAAAAATATCTATTTCCATCCATCCGTGATGTACTTTCCAATATTGATAATTTAAAGGTACATATTGCACTTCTCAATTATTGAAAAAATATTTACAACTTACTATGCGTTGTTTTCACTTAAGAATTTTAATTTTTCTTTCCATTTTAAAATAAAAATTAAATATTTTATATAATATCACTTAAAAAAAGAACTGATACTATAATACATGACCATTTTATTTCAGCATCATAGACTATCCATTTTATTATCTATATACTGTATGAGCTTAAATTACTCTGTTTTTTGTACTTATTCATAGTAATTCACCCAGGTTATTAAGAAATACAACATATTTCATTAATAAGAGTTAACATTTAACACACTTAAAATGCAGTAACATTCTGAAATGTATTATTTTCACGAACGGAATTTTAAAATTTATGTGTAATTTCGTTGTAAAAATGTCGTTCCTCTAAATAAAACTTTCTGCTTTCCACTTCATATGCTTGATGGTGATTATTTAATTTAACACGGAAAAGTAAAGGATTAATGCAAAAATCTTTCGCACACATTGCAGATGATCCAAAATGGAAATGAGATGCCTTGCAAGATGCAGACGATGAAATAACGCGGTGTTTTCAATTTCTTGCCAAGTCTTTAGATTTGGCGAATTTCTTGTGATTTCGTCAGAATTTATGACCTCATATCTCAAAAATAAGGGTACGAGGGCACACAGTTCATGGGTCAAAAAAATATCTAAATATGCTCTTTCGAAAGAGACCATTTTGAACTTTTTTCATGATTACTGAAGTCGTGCGGTTCCCTGGTGAGCAAGGGACAAAAATGTATAGGAATAATCCTCATATTAATAATAGCCGATGATCGAGTAACCCGCGTGTTTGAACAATTAAACTCCCGCCACGGTATGATAAAGTAATAATATGTTTTGGTAATGTTTAACATGCAGAGAAATTCTTTATTTTGAGAAGGCCGAACTGGATCCAGTAACTTAACTGTTTTACTGTTACGATTGTGTCATTGCAGGGGAATGAAGAAACGAAAAAATGGTCAACAATGAGCGCTACCTACTGGAGTTTAGGGTTAATTCACTGAAGTTAGGGTTAAAATTTCAACTTTTAAAACATCATCAAACATGCACTTGCTTCGTTCAAATGTAGAAGCAATTTTCACCCGTCATACCTAGAGGGGCGATTTTCTAGTAATAGTTACATTAATAATCAAGTAACTACACAAATTTTAATATTTAGGCATGACTTAAAAATTACAAATTATAAGGTATTCGACTTGTCAAGATCTCCCTATTACTTACCGTCGAACTATTCCGATTCACACATTTGTATAAAAGATGGCAGAACTTCCCTCTAACTGACTATTACTATGAGTTTGATCCATTTAGCGGTGGGTTTATGGTAACTGGCACGAGATGACGTAGGACATCCTACGAGATTGCAATTCCTCAATGCTGGACTGTATTGACTCGTACATTCATGCTAGAGGTTGTTCAACTGGATACCCGGATACTTAAACCTCCGCAATTTTTTTTCTGGTAAAAAAGATAATTTTGTTTTTATTTTTGCAATCACTTCTTAATATCAATATTGGCATCACGTGGGTAAAATTTCGTTTCATTTTAACTATTCCTTCATAGGACGTCATTTTTTTTTGTTACATATTGTAGTTACACTAAAAAATGAAAATAAATAGGTTTAAAGCAGCTCATAAAATTTCTATCCATGCTTTTACTTATGTTTTACACTCATAGTTCATTTATGTTCTAATAACATAAATTCACAACTTTTGCAGTAACTTTAAATTTTGCGTTTGTATCAAGTGAAAGGCAATTGGATACTTTTTAGTTAAAATGCAACTACTGGCTACAGATATACTTTAGAAAGTGCAATAACAAGGTATTATCATACGATATTCGGTTATGGTAAACTTTACATACGTATTTAGTGTCGTATTTTCTGTAGCTGTTCGGTTACGTATAGTTGGAAGAAATATACCGTCGCTTCATGCATGCTTTTTAAACCAAACATTTAACCAGTGCTGCTAACATTGTTGACATTATTGGAGAAAAAAAACTATCTATTTTCCCCCGAAATGTTCAATTTGTAAACATTTCGTACTGGGTAACACATCAAGTCTGTAGTCTAATTCTTGTTTCAAATCAGAAAATCGTCCCATCCAAAGACTAGGAAGCTTGTTGCTGAGATAATGGTGAACGTCTGTCAGTTAATAGAGGGGGAGGGTGACGTGTGCCCAATATTGTTGAAAAAATTAACAATCATTGATCGTGACATGTCACAACGAGTGAAACTAGAATAACGTAACTACTATCTTTAAATCGATTTTCTCCAGATATGGCATTCCGGAGGAGCTCGTGAGTGATAGGGGACCGTCATTTGACTCAGAGTGTGTAAAAAGTTTTTGCATGGAATGGAGCATAAATCATCAGATTACGTCACCATACTTTCCTAGGGCGAATGGACAGGTTGAAAGAGCAATTCAAAAAATAAAAAAATCACTGATAAAAGCAGCACATGATGGAAAAGACTTATATACAGTATTGTTCGGCTACAGAATTAACCATCTTCTGATCTTCTTTCTCCCGCTGAGTTGTTGATGGGTTGATGGACTTAGATCCCTTTTACCACCGCATCCAGAGAAAATGCGATTAAGCTTACTATTAAAGAAAGCACAAGAATCTTTAAAGAAACGACAGAAAGTACAAAATAATTATGCAAACATACATGGAAAAGAGTTGCCAATTGTTCATGATCAGGCAAAGGTATGGTTTCGTAAAATGCCGAACGAGCCTTGGAAGCAAGGAATTGTCATTCAATCTAAACATAATTCTCGGTCTTATCTTATTTAAGGGAATGATGGTGGAGTTTATCGCAGAAATAAATTTTACATTCGTCCAGACAAACCAAAACAGTATATTCAGTAAATTACCGCCACTTGGCCAGGGCTAAAGCAGAAATACGTGAAATACACCGCCAGCTCAATCATTTCCAGCCGAGGACTGCAGTTTCGGTAAGAAGATCGTCAAGAACTATTGTTAAGCCTCAGCGATATAGGTAACAATAACTGATTTTTGCTAAAAATGGCATTCATGATGTTTGTGTTTAGTACTACGGTATTAATGTACGTAAAATGTGTAATACTAAAATAAGTGCGAGCAGCATGAAATATTATGCTGCTATCGATGACGTATTTAGAATAAATAAGATAGGATATTATTAATCTTTCCCCTGGATTTCATGCAATACCATATTTGGAACATTACAAATTAAACTTTTCTTCTTTTTTTTAAATAAACTTTTATTAAAAGGAAAAAAAAATACCTGAAAAAATATCCGTTTTGTCTTAAAATCAATTATTTCTGCGAAACAGCTATTTTTTCAACTAAGCAGTTATTTTCCTACTTTTGTACAAGAAAAAGCGTTGCTAGTGTTATCAAAATAACAATAATAATAATAATAAAACCACTTTAAAGCTGTATTAATCGATATAATGAGTTCGAATTACATAGTCATAAATACACCAGTTTATCATCTTTCTCTGGCCCTTTTATCAGAAATAGAGAACAAATCAAAATGGTTTTTGTTTCCATTTGAAGCTACAAAAATACATTTCGCTCACACTCCAAAGTAAACTTTACTCTAAATAAGATGTCGAAACATTTTTAAAACACTTCATTGAGAGATTATTTTTTGATCTCTCAGTAAATCTTCAATACTATAGAAATAAAGGATTGTATTTATTAAAATTAGCACGAGAAATGTTCCTAAAAAAACTTTTTAATAGAACATGAGAGCTGTTAATTTTAACTGTTAGCAATTTGAATTTATTTATACCTCAACGAACTGAAACCTGAGATATGAAGTATAACTAACCGCATTTTAAAATAAGTAAAGGAAAACTGTTACTCAAATTTCTGTAAGTAACTGCTTTGTAGGTTTATTTCAGTTATGACTAACCAAAAACTATTACTTAAGTTTACAATTTTGGACAGAGCTATTAATATTTCCTTAGTTAAACAAAAAAAAAAAAAAAAAGAAAATAGATACCTATTAGTAGGCTTGCAAGATTTCTGAAATGCTCAACCGGGACACCGGAATACTCACCCCCCCCCCCCCCCCCACCGCCAACTTAGCGAGTATTCAAAAGAGTACACAGCCCAAATTGTTATTCAGAGTGCTCTAAAAGGTAGTTCATTTTCAACGTTATGAATAAATGGTTACTAATTGTGAGACTAAAACAGGGGTAATAAATAATGCATGACGCAAACCGATACATTTAAACACTTTATTTCCAACACGTTAATATTTTTTAATTATTTAAGTATGAAGAAAAACTTTGAATGAGGAGTAAAAATTTGAAGAATATTTACATGTTCTTTGCATTTATTTGGCTAGGACTTTTTAAAAAGTTTTTTATTTTTTATTTTTAATCTTGTAAAAATCCTCTCAAGCTAAGCCGACATTAATTTTATGAGTCAATGCTACAAATCTGCACCTCAGAGCAAGACTAACGTAAGACACATAAACGCTACTTTACAGGAGATAAGAAAAACATTTGTCTGGACACGCAAAGGATAGGGTGCGGGCTCTTTTGACAATGGTAAATAATTACAGAGTTTTTTTTTTTTTTTTAGAATTGTTTTTATTGCTCGATTTAGACTAAATTTCTGCATACAGATATACATAACAGATTCTACATACAGTAATAAACAGAAAATCGCAAGAAAATTTACTTCAGTCTGGACTTTTTTGGTCATTAAAATCAAATTTATTCTTCACCTGACCGTGAAGTAAACCGGGTGGGACACCGGAATTTTGTCTAAAAACCGGGACGTCTGGCAAGCCTACCTATAAGTATACTTTTGCCAAGCAAATTTTCAACAAGGACAATTTATATTAATGTAAATAAGATGATTCTAATAAACCGAGAAGCAAAACCTTAACGAAAGCTTTTTATTGCATTAGAATATTAAAGGAATACAGTTGGTGTTCAGTAAAATCGAATGCTTATTACCATATTCTGTAATATGGGATAAATAGATTTTACGAGTTTGAAAAGTCTTGTCCAGTAAATGATTTTGTTGCTGATTTTGTATTGTATTTTGTTTAAATTTTTAGGCTGTGCGAATTGATCAGTAAAGCTACTGTAAGTTTAATTATATTGTAAGAAAAAAAAATCAATACTTTTAAATCATTTTTGTGTCTTTTTTGAAAACAATTGAGCTCAGATAGAATGGCTACTATTAATTTTGTGTATGACTATAACTAATCGAGTATGACCACAAGTGTTCAAACCAGTGTAGTCCCATTTTTTCAGAAGAATATATAAATCATAGATTAAAATAAGTAAGTATTTCATAGTTAGAAAAGAGCGATTTCTTTATAAACACCATAAGAATTAATTTTTTTCACGAACGAAAATGTTCAACATTGTAGGTCTAAAACACATGACATGACTTAGTTTTATGCCAATGTAATGGTAATAGTGCCTTGGAGTAAGCAATGAAACACTTTAAATATTTTCACCTCTAATTTTTCGCAAACCAAAGCAAAACATTACAGATATTAATTTTCCCAATATCGGCAATTTTAACGTGATTCAATGGTTAACTTCCTAAATGTCGCCAATAGCACCAAATTGAAACCAGATTCCAAAAATACTTTTTTCGCCAAATTTGTAACCAGCTTCCTATACATCACCAAGTTGACGCCAAGTTTTAACGTAACTTGAATTTGCATCGAAATTAACGCTGATGTTTCCCAAAAAGTTGTATGAGACTTATTTTCAAACATCCAAATGCAACCAAAAGGGGAGATACACAACTGTATTGCACTTAGAGTTTTCATACGGAATTTCAACTTTCTACGGCATACCGTTTTTGAGTTAGGCGAGATACGTACATCGTACATACATACATTACATACACTCATGTTTGTGAAAATTGCAACATCAAGATGGAATTATGCAAATGAACTGAAATCCACAGGAAATGTATAACAGCATAAGATATGCAAATGATTAGAATTAGAGAGTCGTCGCGCATGCGTGGACCGAGTTACGCCCTCTGAACTGCGGCGCAGACTCTGTTTATAAAGGGCTGTAAAGGTATTTTGGAATCATTGTATGATTATCTGCCGAGGGTAGATGTTTCTCTAGTACTTAATATGTCTTGTCCAAAACGCTGAGCGTCATACGAAAGAATAACGGAGTTCGAATGTAATCACATGATCGTCATGCGTGAGGGTGAACTTACGTATATATAGAAATTAGTGCCCGCACGGGGGCGTAATGCTTGAACTGTGGTGCATATTTGTAAAAGATGGACAGAGGACGATGAAATTTTCCGAAAGACTCGCGCCAGCTCACGCAACCGAGCGACGATACGAGATTAGAGAAACCTCAACCGCCTAGCTATGATGGATCGTATAGCGTCCTCTCGAACGCTAGCACAATGTTGGAGTACGGCTACAGGTGTCACGCTTGCTGCAGTCCCGGTTCGTTGACGACTGCTGCGTCAGAGCCTGCAGTCATTGATTCCATCATGCAGGATTCCTTTTGCCCTTAACCATTGCCACTTCTATTCTCAATGGGACCACCAACACAACCAACTGCGTGCGAACTAGCAACAGGTCGTCTTCTTGGATCAGTCCAGATTTAATCTGCACTGTAATGATGGACGTGTACGCGTCAGACGTTACACATGGGAATGTCAACTCCCAGAGTGTGTAATCCAACGTCATACCGGCATAAAGCCAGGCGACATGGTCAGGAGCGCTATTGAATATCAAGGACAGTTCCATCTAGTCCGAATTACGGGTAACCTTAATAGCGAGAGCTGCTTCAGCGACGCCGGAGATACTACCCTTTCTTCAAAGCATCCCTGGTGCAGTGTTTCAGCAGGACAGTGCAGGTCCACATGTCGCACGTAACGTACACGTGTTCTTCGGTGCACGACAGGTTACGCTACTTTCTTGATCTGCCCAATCTCCGGATATGACGTCCGTCAAGCATGTCTCGGATTGCGATGGTCGGAGACTCACCGATGTATCTCGCCGGCAGTTGGTACGGAAGAACTTTGGCTTCAGATTAAAGCCATATGGGGCGTTATTCTTAATCGTGACATTCAGAACTTCTATGATTCGATACCAAACGTGTACAGGCTCGCATAGCTGCGCAGGGTAGCAACATTCGATATTAATTTACGCCAGTCATTTTTATTTCAATGATCTATAATTTTGATCGTTTATTTGTAGCACTATGAGTAATGTGTGCAATAAATTTTATTTTTTTCGAATGCGCCCTTCATGTTGCTGCAATTTTCACAAACATGAGTGTACATGCATACAAACGTACATACATACATACGTACATACAGACGTCACGAGAAAATTCGTGGTAACTAACTTGGGGATTGTCAGGATGGATGTTTTGGACGTTTACACGTTGTTAGGCATCTATGCACGTGGCAGTAGGGTCGAAAGAAATCACTCAACACGCATTCGGCGCTCAGTAAAATGGAAATTTATTGCCAAAATTTGAGGGAATTTTTTTTTTGCGAATGCACTTCCTTTACTATGTAAAAGGAAGTAAAAAGAAGTCCTTAACCATGCCCATAGCTAGTCATTTACATAAAATTAAACTTTTTTTATAACAAAACTTTTGCCATTTATCGCGGAAATGCAATTCTAAGCATTTATAACAACGAACCATCGAACTCTTAACGCTCAATTTCTTTTGATAAAGTGTAACATTTATTTCAATCTGCATCATTGCGTTTTTGAGGAAAATACTCTGGTTCTGCCAATGGTACAAGGTTCAGATTTTATTGCGTCGGAACTCATCCATTTCTACCCACCAATTTACGCACCAGATAAATCCAACCGGAATAGGCAATTTCATTTACGTAAGTCCTGAATGTTTCTCCTGTTCTTGTAGCTACTCTTTTCCAAATAGAGAGAGTCTGTTAATTTTATTGTGCGATAGAAATGGGCTATTCCAGTTATTTGTCTACATTAGGAGGATTAGCAAGAGTACAAGTTCGTACTGAATAAGTCCATTTAGTTACGACTATAAATGAAATCACTAAATTAAATCCTGAAAAACATGTTCTTATACTTTCTACGTCAATGTAACTCTTTTTTTTTTTTTTGAAAAAAATTTCATTTTTTACGTTGAAAATTGATAAAAGTGAACTTATAAGCAAATGGATACATTTTTGGTACTTAAATGAAGGTTGTCGGATGTATATTTATCCTAGGCTCAAAAATTATTTTATAAACTAGCGATTGGAAATAATTTATACACTGTTTCTCTTTTTTTTTTGAAAACGTCGCAAAATTTTATATTTTATGACAAAGTCTATGGTCTTTTACAGGTTAAAGACCATATGAAGCTGTGAGAAGCAAAATGATGCAAGTGGACATTTTCAAGTTCTGAGTAAAACTTGTCTAAACATAACGTCCTAGGTAGGCATTTATTGAATTTTTTTCTATATCATGTTGTACCGCGTCACCTACAAGAGCTACTAGTTCTATCTCTTGCCTCAAGACAGAGGACAGGTTCCCCTACTATTTGTACTGGTTATCTCCAAATTTTCATTTTGCTACTTGCACCTCTTTGCTTCTCACTGCATCATATGCTTTGTTGTATTGCTTCAGGAACTTCTTTTCGTCAGTGCTATTGTAGCGACTAAATGTTTTTTTCAAGCTACAATGCGCTAGAGATCTGATAAATGTTTTCGAAAACGCTGTTCGCGCATTGAAACCCAACATTGGTTTTCTGGTACAATAAAGCAGTTTTTTTTTTGTTACTTTAAATGTATGACTTTTTAATTTAAATACATAATAGCCTGGAGTTGAATTGGTTTTTATATGCTAATACACCACTATTGCTATTTTTACTGTTTATTTTAATGTTTTTAAGGCAGTATCAATGACGTCAAAGTTCAAATGAAGACTGCTATTTTAGAGAATGATAATGAAATAAAAATTGAATATCAAAGTAACTATATTCAATTTGGTGACTTTGTGTTCAGTTTTCGACGAAATACACAAAACAGGTCGTTGAACTGGTAAAGTTATAAAAGTCCCAAATATTTGCTTTGAGTTTTATGTTTGAAACGGTTTGCAGAAACAAGCAAATACCTTACGATAATGACGAAATATTTGGAGTTAATGAATTTTATATATTTATCTAACAGTGAAAGCACTGAAACATGGTATCTTATTGGTATTTTATGATTAAAGAAAGAACAGGTTCTTTCTACTTTATATTTCTGTAGTGTCTCTAGTTAGAATGTAAAATGAATGTCAGCATTAAGTTATGATTACTAATATGATTATTTTTGCTTTTCTTCGGAATATTTTAGGCTGAAGATTTATTGACAAGGCATAAGTTTTATTTCATTTTATCAGCAATTGTGTTTCAATGTAAAATGCACATTGCTTTTAATAAACGTGCTTGCAAGATATGTGTTCTATGGCACGCACTGTTCGGTACAAAGTTAGCAGATGACTATACCACTTCTAGCTCCGATCTATTTTCTAAACTTTTGATTACTCTTAAAGAATCTATTAAAAAAAGAAGAAATTTTTTTTTAAATCTTGCTTCGAAGATGATTTGATAGAATAGCATTAACTTTTGGGGTTTTAAGACTAAACAAAATAATAATAATAATAGTAATAATTTCTATACCTAACACTGAAGTTTTAAAAAATATTACCAAACAGTCTCCACAAACCTGCTGATTAAAAAAAAAAGGTTAAAATTAAAGTACGTTATTTCGGCCTTTACACAGTTTAAAAAATGCATTTACTTGTAAGAAGTTTGTTACAATAATGATCCTTTAAAAAAGCCGTAAAAATCTTCAAATTCAAAAAGAAATTTAAAACGAAATCAACAATTAACTACAAATCCGTGCGAAAAGAAACCATCGAAGAAAGTCAAATAATACTTAATAATTGAGCCTCGTTTTGTATTGAATTTAAAACTATTTATGCAAGGACATTTAACGCAGAAAATAAATACTTTATTTACTTGTTAGAAATTAGTTTTCTACTTCACACGGAGTTTTACTCGTCAGTATGTGGAGGTCACCAAATAACACATCTTATAAATAATTATGAGCTGGAAAATGGAAATAATCAATCAAACAGCTCAAAGTTTTAAATTTAAATTTAGTGTAGTTAATACTTCTAAACATTAGTTAATGTTGAAGTTTGTTTTCGTTAATCATAAGGGTTGGAAGACAATTCGAAAGTTTTAAAATTCAAAAGTTTGAATTATTTTTCTGCTAGTTACTGGAGTAATTCGGAAATTGTCATGAAGACCGTTAGATATTTTTTCTTAGTTCAATAATACTACTAGGTGAATTTTAACTCACTATTTTTTTTTTTTTTTAGTTTGTTATATGAGTTTGAATTTACAGTGCTGGCCAAATTATTAGACTGAGACTGTTTTAAAAGCAAATTCTTTCTTGATTACATAACTATTGACAAATTAACGAACAGTGAAATAATTATCTAATATTTAGTATGCATTCCCTTGTTCTTGATGAGCAATTTAAGTTTTTTGGCATACTTTTCACAAGGCTTACACCATTTCTCAACTTTTGAAAAAAGGAAGTAAAAATTGTTTATACTCACTATTATGTATACTCACAGACACATACTTACTAATTACCTAAAACTAACTTTAAATATAACAGAACACACTAATTAAAAGAATTAGTGAACTGTTTAAGCTGATTGAGGTTATGTTCCTGGTAGGTAGATAAACAAAGTACATAAACAAAGTAGACAGTGCTGCTACCTGCAAACATTAAATTATGCTAAAATAACGTAATAATCAGTGTACAGTATGTACTGTGCTTTAACATTAAAATAAATAGTATTTTAGTACAAATAGCGTACAAAAAAAAAAAAAACTCTTTAGTCTAATAATTTGGCCAGAACTGTAAAGGGTTGTGGATTTTTTAAAGACTTTACGCTCTTGATTTTAATTGCGAAAATATTTCTTTCTTTCTTTTTACCGCTTTTCATGAATTATGTACTTAATTGGTCTGTATTAAAAAAAGACTAATTTTATATGAGAAACCGTCACAGATTCCAGGAGAGGGTATTTATTTATCCATTTTTGTTCAAACTCTGCCAATCTGCACTGAACCTACCCTGTTGAGATTTTGACTGCAAATGCTGACCAGAAGGGTTTGAATGAGATACAAAGTAATCTTCAAAGCGTCCCTGGTTCTTAGTGCTCTCAACTAACAGAGACAGCTCTAATTTATCTTCTTTTACAACTATATGCATTTTGTATTTATAGACTTGCACCATTTCTCATTTTTCTCATCCCAAGCGTATTTCACTCGTAATAAGTCGGACATATAAGACTTAAAATTTAAGTCAAGCATACTTTTGCGCTTTGTAATGTAAGTAAAAAGTTAATCTTCTTAGAATGAATGCTTGTCGGTCCGTGAAAAAATGCATTAAGTCTCTAAATGAAGCTATTATATACCCTTGTTAAAAACAATAAACAATCATTCTGCGTTAATTGTCAGATGCACAATGTAGAAGAATATGTTTTACGGGTACGTTCAAAAGTTTTTATTTTGAAAAATTATTTTGCCATAAAACAAAAGGACAAAAAAAAAAAAAAAAACTGTGACCCTCTTTCTCCAATCAACTCTAATTTGAATTCTGAAACTTTGAATTCAAATTATGTTTTTCGCAATCACGAGTTGCGACAAGACCCTACTCATTAGAGTTATTGTTTCTAGAAATGGCTCTCCCCCCCAAGCATGTCCCTCCTCCTGGGTGGTTATGTGTGTATAGTTGTGTGTGTGCAGGCTTAAGTGTGTGCACGTAGGCCTGTGTATGTGTGTAAAGGCGCACGCGTGTAAGCGAGGGTGTATGAGCATGCGTGTGTAGGACATGGACGCCACCACCCAGCAGAAGTGGATTCCGGGGGAAGTGCTCAGAACCAGAGCAGCCGTGCCGCCGCCGGTGGGTGGTGGTGCTGCTGGTCCAAGCTGAAAAAGGAACCACAACGTCAAGGACTGTCAAATGAGAACAATAAGCAATCGTGATTGCTCAAAAATAAAAACCGAACTCGCTGTGTGTGTGAACAACAAATATAAACCTATTTATTCCAAGAACTTCTAAAATTAATACTTTCAAAAAAAAAAAAAAAAAAATAATAATATGTGTTTCACAGTTACCAGCAGATATGACTTTCATTCTTAATCCAGCGGCAGGCAGAAATATGATTAAAAAAGTTTTTCTAATTGAAAATGTGTATCTTTTCTTATGTTTTGTTTTGACAGTTATGTTTGGCATTTGCAGTTGGCGCAGAGGCGGTTTTACCATGAACACTTTGCTTTGGAAGTTTGGAATAATAATTTAATACATTGAAGTAATTTGTCCTGTTAAAGCTGTCTGAAGGACAATATCCAATGAAAGCTTAAAAAAATGAGTTTGGAAGAGAAAAATTTCCGGACCAAAATATGTTTCTTTCGTATTGATAGTCAAGTGAAGTTAATTGAAATGATTTGTTTTAAATATTAAGGAGTTCCACTAGTTACTTACAAAAATGTTTAGAACTTTTTCTTTCTGCTCTCAAAAATATCTAGAATTCAGAAATAATATAAATTTGAAGTTAAAAACCAGCATATAGATTTAAAAAAATATATTAAAAACAAAAAAATACCCGACTACGCAAAAATCAAGTATATATATATATATATATATATATATATATATATATAACCAAGCCAGTAGTTTAGAATGTTCTTAAGGACTACTGAATAACTACATCATTGAAAGAGTTTTATAATCGATACACACATAAAACAAATCATAAATTCAAAAGCAGAAGAGCATGTCCATGGGATCAACAGTCGGAGCCCATTCCTTTTTGACCAATCAAGTAACCCCGTAAAATTTGAATGGGCCCCGAATGTTGATCATTCTTTTCTGCTTTTAAATGAATGTTGTGTCTTATGTGTGTAACGATTGTAAAACTTTTTCAATGGTGTAGTTATTCAGTAGTAGGGGAATGTGGGACAGAGTGAAATGGTTAAGATGACGTATTTTTTTTCTAAATGAACAAATCAGAAATTAGTTTTGAAAATTACAGTACATAAAGAAAGAACATTGTATTTTATCATAAAGTTTGCGTTGAAACAGTTTTTTTTTTAAATTTTCGGCAGTAAAGTTGAGTTTTCAGAAAAAAAAAGTGGAAATTTTTTACTTTTTTTTATGGGGCAAAGTGAAAAGTAAAATATTTTTCTAATGAAATATTTTCTATTCGATTATAAAACAGATTTTTGATCAAAAGAACTATCGAATAAAAGGTTAAATGTATAAAGGAAAATATAATAAAACAACAAACGAACAATTAAATCAATAAATCAATTAAAATATGAAGAAAAAAAATCAGCGAGTAAAAGAATGAATGAATAAGGTAATAAGTGAATGAATGAATAAATAAGTGAATTACTAAATGAAGGAATGTAAATAAATTATATAGTAATTGAAACTTCAGTGATTTGTAATAAATGATTGAGTGAGTAATTGAAACAAACTATTTCACTTTGCCCCATCCAATTTGCCCACTATGTACTTGACTAATTGTACAATTTATTTAAAGAACCAATAAGCTTAATATTAAGTAAATAAATACGGCATTGAATATTAGGAGGTCTCAATTAATATTTAAAATTTAAAATGTAAAAAATAAGAACTTGATCATTTTACAGTAATGAGTATCCATTTTTTAAAATTGCCTTCATTATTAAATGATTTAACTTTCGGCGGCATTTTTTTTTTATAACTGGACTAGATTAGATATGGCGCTTAATAGTTAAAATAATATCAGATATGTGGAGCTAAGAGCAAAGTAAATATTTCACCATTTCACTTTACTCCACGGTTCCCCTACTTAATAACAATCTAAACTACTGGGCTCAAGTTTTTTTTTTTGCTTTTTAGTTTTTTTTTTTACGCAGTCGGGTTTTATGTTTTTATTTAAAAATTATTTTTTATTTTTCACTTTTAAGTTCATTTTCATTGATTTAGTTTTTATGATAACAAGATGGTAAAACGGTAAATTTCGCAATCTTGTCATTTTATTGAAAAATTTTATGTCGTTAGGATTATTGAGTAACTTGCGGTGGTCTAAACTACAGATGATTAGTCCCTCTAGGAACCTAACTCGGCTTAAAACCACATATGCTTGACATTTACCAAAAATGCGCGAACTTAAGTCAACCACAGCTATATAAACATCATGCATAACTCATGATGACACAACCTCGGAAACGTCGTCAGTCATATCTTTGTCGCAAAACTAAAAAAGCCCGTAAAGAAAGTACATGTTACGAAACTCAGTCCCCTGAATCACGACAAAAGCAAATGCAACATGCTAGAAATGAAAATCGAATTAGTAAACTAAGTAAACAAAAATTTAGGCTCCGAAAACGCTACCTGCATTTGTCGCACGTAGTGTCGTACGCAGGTAGCGTGTGAAAACGTTCCCGCACTGACAATAGGGTGACTGGTTGTCGATATGGTGAATTTTGATTACTCTCATGTGCTTAGTGACAGTCCCAAAGTTAAGAAAAATCGATTGACGTAAGAATAATCAAAATTAGCCTAGAAGTTTAGCCTCTACATCGCCACATAGTTACAAACATACATAGCCTCATAAACACATTACCCTCCTTTGCGTCGCCCACGCAAAGTCGAGTAAAAATGTAAGCATGGTACAGGTGACTTAAAAACAGTAAAAAGTTAACACATTCGTAAACTACAACTTGTTATCCAAATTTTTCCATCCATATTTACCGTATTTCTAAGTTATAGCACATTATTACTAACTGCTGTAATAAATTATTAGCTTTTTTTCTAATAATGATTTAACTGTTAGCAAACTGTACATTTGTGTCTGGAATTTATCATCAATGAAGCTTTTACAGGAAGCATTAAATTATGTTTAGACCTGAAAGGCATCGTCTATATTCAAAATCGAAGTAACAGCATTTGTATCGATTTAAACAATTCAACATTTGTTTAATCACAACGGCAATCGACGCGCTTGAATGCATTTGAGATACAAAATTAATTGCAGTAAAGCTCGACTTTGTCATATTTAGAAAGTTATTCATAGTTATTAAAGGGGAAATTCTCTAAATAGTTTATACTATGAAATTTTGCCTGAATTCAAATGGTCATGCTTGTGCTAATGGTATCATTACTTTTAATGTCGGAAAATATACCTATGCTAAGACATAAGAAACACTGAAGGTGTGCCCAGTAACGGATTTTTTTTCCTTCAAATTCTGAGCAATAAAAAAATACTCTGTTTTGATCTCACTTTGACGAAAGTGATGTGTCCAAGGCCGTATCCAGAGCTATTTTCGGAAGGGGCCCGATTTCGCACAATGCCTAAGCACACACACATGTGTGTGTGGATATATATATATATATATATATATATATATATATATATATATATATATATATATATATATATATATATGGGGGTTAATATACAATAATATAATTTTTTTTGAAACAAATGAAAACTACTAAAAACATTTCCTATAGCTTCATAATCTTTTATGAAATCAGACTTTATTGAATAAAAACATATTTCCGAAGGTTTTTACAAATTAATATGGTATCTTTCAATTTTCAGTTATTTATCTTTTTTCTGTAAAAATAGCTGTCTTTACTAACATTAGGTTCTTTTGATTTTGCTATTAATTTCAAGCTTCCTATGAAGATTTCGTAATATGTTTGTTTTATATTTGGCTTACGTAAAGAAAATAGTAGTTTTACTTTAAAATATTTTCATTGAAAAATGTGTCTAAAAACTATTAAAATTTATCGTCTAAAACCTTCTTAAGAGTTGAGATAACAGAATGATTTTAGAAACTGTAAACGCTAGAAAATTAAATCGTGTGGACTCAAGTACGTGTTGATGATATTTATACAAGTCAAGAAACGTTTTTTTGTGATTTTTATTTACATTTTGTGCTCTATATACACGTTTATTCAATATTTTTTTCATGATACTAATTACCTTTTTTCGTACAAAGAAATGAATCGTTATATGATAACAATATATGCAATATATCTTTAAAAGTAGGAAAAAGAACGGACTTCACATATTACTAAGCTCTTAAAATAACGATGACAAATAATTTTTTTTTCTAGCAAACAGGGTACTGTTCAACGATTATTATAAAAGATAAAAGAAAATCTTTTCAACGCAACTGTTTTTGCCTTTACAATTACACCTCGTTTACTTGGTAATTTACCAAAAATAGTAATTTTCTCTAACTAAACGAACTTGATGTTTTGTATACTAATATTCTTTACGTGAAGTAATATTAAAGTTTCTGTCCGTTTTTGATTTAACGCGCTTTGTTTTTCTACTTTCGTTCCATATTTTTTTGCAATAATAATGATGATGATGATGATAATAACAATAATAATAATAATAATAATTAATAAACTTTTAAATAAATTCAAAAAACAAAACCAATTGTACCAATAATATTGTACCAATTTTAACAGATTCTTTTCCCTTTTCCGACATTTTTTTGTTTTTCAGAAAAAAAAAAAAGAAATAATTAAACTATTAGAAATAATTTTCCCAATGTATTTTCATTGATATGAAAAATAACTAACTTACTTTTTCCGAAGAAAAGTTTTCAGTATCCTGAAAGTCAATCTCCTGCCCTCTCCGAATCTTTTTCGTGCTTAGTTGAAGTTGCAAAAAATATTATTTTAATCTATTTAGTTACAGAAATAAGCAATGTACATCATTTTAAATTTTCTCTTACGGTTTTCATAACAATGTCTCAGCTTAGGAATGAGTTCAAATATTAGAGTTAAAAAAAAAGGAAGTTTGAATCTATTGCAATGGTGACATTGTTTATTTTCACTATTTTGTTGGATTCCTAGAGTATTTTGCAGTTCCAAATTGCCTGGTGGTTCTATTGTAGTTTTGAGGTTCAAAAGGGTGGAATGTAACATTTTTGCTGTTACTCCCCCCCCCCCCCCGGACAACAATTCTGTTTCATATATTTTTTTTCTAAATGATTATTTCCGTCGAGTGTAATTTAATAAGAGATAAGATTAAAAATAAAGTTTAACCTTAAATATAATTCTTGGCCTTTGTAACAGGCTCTGCGTAGGTAAAATATCACTTTTTTGGTGAACAAAAATGTCATTCTCTTGGCGCTTTCTATAACAGGCCTGCGTGCTAAAATGTAATATGTTTTAAGTGTGTTTAGAAAAATACATATACTCGTTATTCTTCTTTTGTTTTAGCTCCTCGAAAAGACTGCGTACGTTTAAAAAATATATATTTTTCTTTAAAAAATTATCGTAGAAAATGTCAGGTTTTGGAGAATCACCCGAAAATTCCCACATATATAACAGCAGATAATCGAGTAACGCGCGTGTTTCAACAATGCAACTCGCGCCACGGCATGAAAATTTGATAATATGTTTTAGTAATGTTTAACATGCAGGGAAAGGCTTTATTGTTACGAGGCGGAAGTCGGTACGATAGCTTAACTGTTTTACTGGTAAGACTGTGTCATTTCAGGGAAATGAAGAAATGAAAAAGTGGTTAACTATAGACGCTATCTACTGGAGTTCAGAATTAATTTACTAGAGTAAATGTTAAAGTTATAACTATCAAAATAGTGCCTAACAGGCGATTGCTTCGTACAAATGGAGATGAGAAGCCATTTTCACCCGTCATACCTTGACGAGCGACTTTCTAGTAGAGAGAGAAAAAAAAAAATCCGACAACACCTTTTATATGTTAAAATATTTATTCGCTACAATTTTTTAGCTTCCAAATATGTAGTTACAAATTATTGTGAACTTGCGGGAAATACATTCTCTAATTGTGTTGCATATCGAACGCACACGTATCACTCTTTTCTGACGTTAAGTCACATCACTTACAATATTTTAAGTAAATAATATAATTTATTCACATTAGTTTATACCAACTATGAAATTCCTTCATTTATTTTTTACTTTCAAGAGTTGCTAAACAAAACAAAGTAAGAAAAATGTCTATTTGAGTTCCAAATTCTATATTGCTAGAAATACTTTTGCTCATTTTCAAGATTTTATTTGATTAATGAAGAAAAAAAAAGAAAAACGAAAAAAGTAGCATGAGGTAGTATTTGATCTCTTTAAAAATATTAGAAATTACAAGCAACGATAAAATTAAAATTTTTAAAAACACCCGACTGAGTCACAAGTGTAGAACCAAGAGGTAAAATTGAAAATAATTTTAAAAGCCTTATATTGTTCAAACTCAATCTCAACTATTTTATTTCCTATTAAAAAACTGGCAACAGATAAACATTTTAAATTGTTGCGTTTTATTTCCTTGTCGGCCAACAATAAATTCGGTTATCAATCGCGTGAATAAAGGCTTAGCCGTTACTAAAATCTGCTTTAAAAAACGTTATAATGCGAATTCTATGGAACATGGAAGTTCCAAACACATTCTATCAAACGCAGAAAAAAATGCTCTTTATTTTGGTACTAAATTTTAAAATGTTTAACTATGTTTTCGCTGCAAAAATTGCGAAAAACCTTTTAGAGGTTTTTAATTAATCTCTTCGTTAAGTAATGTTATCTAAAGATGCACCCTAGCTAAGAACATTCTCTACCAACTCTTCTCTCGATTTTTTTTTTTTTTTTCAAAATCGGCCCCTCCGTTTACGCGCTGGTGCCACAGACAGACATACAGATACACAGACACGTCAAACTTATACCTCCCTTCTTTTGTGCGTCGGGGGTTAAAAAAAGCAAGAAATGTTTTTATAAAGTAGGATTTCACTAAAAGAAATTGCGAGAATATCTCAACCTCGTGCCCTAGCGCGAACGTACAGCGTATGAATCCAATGCTTTTAAAAGATCCAGTTACTTTTGTGGTTATTTCAGTGCTGCAGTTATTCTCAAAATACAGATCTATGTTTGACGTTATAGAATAAGAAACGAAAGAGAAAAACTATATATATGTATAGATCAATCGTTACCTCATAGCAACAGTAAGACATCTAATCCTAGGAATAACACTAAGATATCCTACTGTTGTTTTGAAGCAACGATATAGTATATGGGATAAAAATAACCAGATGAACAACACAATCTCCTAGTTTCTTACATCTCGATATTCTTACCTTAGATCTTTTTACTATACTTTAGACATATTTCTTTAGTTTTATAATTTACTTTATTTGATGAGTTTAAAGAATTGTTTTTTAAATAAATTTTGTCTTAAGTCAAGGATTGCGAAACTTATTTGAAAATGAAAATGGTGTTTAGTTTGCAGCTAAAGAACAGAAATGTTTTTAATGAAGTAGGCAATACCTGTTTATTTGTGTGTTCAACTCGAATGGATGTTACATACACTCTTTCTGCGTCTCACAGTCAAATATTTAACTTTAATTTAGATTTACATTTTAATAAGTTGACGTATCGAAAAATATGCTATTAGCTCTAAATGATATATATAAGTCTTGCCGATGGAGTTTCACTTCTATTTTGATTGTTATGGTTTTTTTTATAATCTTGATCATGTAATCATAAATACACATTGCAATAATTGAAAGTGACGAGTAGAATTATATATGGGCTAATATTAATCGAAAAAAATTAGCATTCATGTTCTTGTCACTTTAGAATCAGTTTAAAGACAAAGTGTTACCTGTCTCACGGAATTCGAAACAAGACTCCGTGAGTTAAAATACACCCACCATGAAACTATTGAACTTATAAATTTGACTGAAAATCTTAAACATACAACCTTTAACTTTGGTGGCACGTTCTACCAACAAACTCATAGTCTCGCTATGGTTAACCCCTTGAGCCCTATCCTCAGTGAAGTCTATATGGACTATTTTCAACAAAAAATGTTTAAACTATTTGACCTTCCACTCTGGCACAGATATGTTGACTACACTTTTACCCTCTTGGAGTGCACAGTTGATATGGTTCCACATATTATCGATTTAATTAACTCCGTCGATTCTAATGTTCAGTTTACAGCTGAAATTGAAAACATTTGTTCTTCGCCCTTTTTGGATGTGTTAATTTTAAAAAATAATAATGAATTTTCTACTACTGTTTATTGCAAACTATTTGCTGTCTGTCTTCCCCCACACTCTCGTTCGTGCCGTCCGATGAAGCAAAAACTGTCTGCCTTTTACACATTTGTCAACTGTGCCATTTGTTCTGATCAGACCCTACGTTTTGAAGAACTGAATTTTTGGAGGAATGTGGCTCTTGACAGAGGTTTTCCTCTTCAAATTGTTGACGAGGCTTTTTATAAACTCTCAACCCGAAATAAAACTCCCAACAAACCAAGGAATTCTTTTACAAATTTTGTGAGTTTACCGTTTTATTCAAAAATATCCTTTTACATTTCTAGAATTCTTAGCAAGTTTGAGTTTCGCATATAATTTACAGATGTATAAATAAACTTTCTTTTACCAAACTGAAGGACACAATCCAACCATTCGATCAGTAGGGCATCTATCATATTAATTGCCAACGTAAAATTGGATGGCGAGGCAGACAAGGCGATCACTTAAGTTTCGTTTAAGGAACATGAAAACCACGTTAAATAACAGGAATTGAACAAATGTTCGATTGCCAAACATTGTTGGGACACTCGGCATTATTTTGTTTTTTCGGATTCGAAGATTATTTGCAGATCTACAAGGAATACAGACCTATAGGAATAGGAATTTCTATGCCGGGCTGATGAGTGCTAATAAGCACGAAACTGCAGTCCTCGGCTGGAAATGACTGAGCTGGCGGTGTATTTCACTTATTTCTGCTTTAGCCCTGGTTAATGGGCGGTAATTTACTGAATGAAACTAGTTATAGTTTTTGATTTTTACTGAAACTACATCAAAAAATGATTGCAAGGATTTTTGAACACAGTTTTTCTCAAAAAGAGCTCACAGCGTGTTCGGATACTTTAAACTGGGAAAAGATAGAAATCCTGCTCCACTTCTACTCTTTCTTCAAGAAATGTTGCAAATGACTTCCCATGCGTAGATATCCGTGCTTGCTGATTACTCAGCATTGCTGCTAATGGTGAAGCATCACCTTAATTATGTTAATAAAGCCTTGACCAATGCTTTGATGATGAAATCGGACTGTAAGTTTTTACCGAAGAAGTGATTGCTAAATGCTGGTACTAAATAAGTATCACTGCTATAAAACAGCGCAATGAATAATAACATCGACTCATCTGCATTATGTTGCGTATTAAAGGACAGGAATGTAATGTATATTTTAAAGAAAAAACAACTAAGTTTTATTTTAAATCCAAAATGTAATTGTTCTAGTTAGCAACCACCTTTTGCAATATAGTGTGCAAAATTTCAGTCTCGGTTCAATAAAATCAATTCGTTTATAAGAAAAATATTTCTAGATGACATTTGTAGCATCCGTCAATTTTCCAAAGTTTAAAAAAAATGTTTTTAATTTTTATATGTTACTAGGGTCACCCGCACAGCTTTGCTCGTAGTTGAAAATTAAAAGGTCTTTTGATTCGTCTGTATATTTACAAATAATGTATGATTAATTTCTCGCCAATTGGCTTGCCCATGTTACGGATGCACGTTATGATAACTTGGTGATTTACTCGTCCATCCTATGATAACTTTGCTCGGGAATATGTTCTTAAAATTGGAATATAAAAAAACAAAATCGAATTTTTGAAAAATCGCTTTGAGGTGCAAATTTAAATGCTACAAACTAATTCTATGCCAAATTTCAAGAAAATCGGCTGAACGCTCTAGGTGCTATGCGCGTCACAGAGATCCTGACAGAGAGAGAGAGAGATCTGGACAGAGAGATTGTCAACTTCATTATTAGTAAAGAATGCAACGGTCGGAATACACGGAAATCTGGCAGTGCAATGCTAAGTAAGTATATTGTAATAACTATGTAATTTTTTTTCAACCCTTATTGTAATTCCTCTCGTTTGCAGATTTTGAACCCACCCAAATAAAAAACTAAATATTTGGTTTTTGAAAAAAAAATATGTATTAGATGACATTTTGGTATACAATAAATATCCATTTTTTTTGTTACATGGTATTCTAACGTTTGAGATAGAAGGAAATGATACATTGCAATGTTAGTAAACAGAGGGAATGGTCATCAGAAAATGCTGGAATTCGAATGTGTAAAACGTAATATATTCAATCAGTTATAGTTTAATTTCTTTTTCAAATATTCAACATCTTCAAAAATAGCTACGGATTGAGGACAAAGGATGTAAGAACAAAAATAAGTACTGTTTCATTTTGGAAAAGTTTTTGTAAAAATTGTATTTTGGTTTTCTGATAGAGTCGATATTTCCAAGCTCGCAGAAAATTTAAACAGTTTTTTCTTTCCAATTCTAATTTACTCTAAGGGCATTTGTTGGCGATATCAATTTTAAAACAATACTACCAGTAATAAGTTTAAAGAAAAGCACACACACGGAAATTAATATTGATAAAAATGTAAGAAAGGTCCTAAAAAATTTACTATCGAAGATGTGAGAAGTTTGAAAAATAAGAAACCTTAATAAGACACATAAACTATTAAAATAATTCTTCATTTAAATCAATGATTAAGTGAAATTAACCATGGATAAATCCGGGCCCAGATCTAGAAATTTTGGGTCCCCCTGAAACAAAATCTGTAACCCCCCCCCCCCCCCCGCCAAAGGCTAGCAGTGTATGTTTGCAACGTTTATTGCTAGTTTCCTTCATTTTTTTCCTTTTCAATTTCTTGGGTCATTTAAGGACGTACCCCTTCCTCCCCCCGTCACTGGGCCTGGATAAGTCATGTCTTTGTTACTAAAAAAATTATAGTTTTTTTTTTCTTTTTAATATAAAAAAAATGTATGTCAATCATTTTTCATAACTCTTGAAATAACACTTATGTTTGGTACATGAAATTAATTGAATTTCTGCTCGCATTCCGTGCAGATATTCTTGCTTTCAAAGCAAGATTACTTACCTAGGTTAGGGGAAGGTTGCTGTCAATGAATCACATAACAGTTATCGATTTTTTTAGAAAGGAAATCCAACTCAAATTTCACTTTAATTACAGGAACAATTTTTTCAGTGTATTTCTCTTTTCATAATAATGTTCACATTCATGATAAATATACACTATAAAGAATAAAAATTGAAAATAAATATTTTAGCATGTAGTCCATTCATGGCAGCCGGTTGCTAGGGATGGACCATCGAGTTTCCATCGATGAACCACATTCTCAACTTAAAGAAAAACGTGTAACTAACAAATATTTATAACAGGTGATCAATAAACACTACAAATAACAATAAGTTATAGAAAAAGAGATTATTTTCTAAGATGTTTTATTTTGGAATAAGAGGAACATAAAAAAAAACCTCAGCACTAACACTACTCACAGCTGTTGTCATCACGCCTCGTTCACCACCAGATTTTTTCCCAACCTGAGCAACACCATTCTTAGCTAATATATATTTTCAGTCTCTTTTGACCGGTTGGGAGTTTTATTAAATCCATTTTGTGAAAATTTTCGTTCCACGCAAGATTGTACTTGCTCTCTAAAATGTCAAGGAACTTATCGACTAATTTATTACTGAAACCAAAAGCTTAAGTTTCAAACTACCAGACAATATAGTACTAACAGACTTTTTGTCTTAATTAAATCTGTGGGACACGTTATTTTTCTCATTCACTTGAAAGGTCAATTCCCCAATTTTTCGGAAGTAATTCAAAAAACGTCTTTTCTAGTTTCAAAATTTGATTCACTAATCACATTTCTATTTCGGAGGGCTTACCACCTGAATTTCTAATAAGTGACAACAAACCTGTTTTTTATCTTTCATGCGACCGTTTCAAATAGCTTTCGACTTTATATTGTCGGCAAACTTCGTTAAAGTTCATACCACCATTTCTATAAGTTACTGTATCTCATTACATACTCTCACTTGTCTACTTTCATATGTTACAAAATTTTGCCTTTTTCTGGATCAGCAAAAGTGTTTGAAACTCTATTCATATGCTTTTAATTTTCAATCAATTTTATTAAAAAAATTTGAGATGAAATTATAATGAAATAAAATACTTTTCATGAAATGCAGAGAAACTTGTTTTCGTGATTATGATATTTATTTTAAAACTATTGAGCAATTTTAAAATGAAATTGAGCTGAAGTTGCAACAATATTTGCGATTTTCCGTGAATGAACCACTTTGTCAAGTGGTCCTTTCATGAAAACACCTAGCGGTTCAATGATATTGCGCCTTTTTAAATATTCTCATAGATGTTAATGCTGTGACGAAACACGATGAAACATGAAGTATATGGAATTGTGCTTGAAAAAACTCTATTTTAAGTCAATGTTCACGTTTAATTGATCAATGATATTCAAAACATGTTATAACTAAATGAAAATCTCAAAAATTAGTAAGATAATAGTTAGAAATCTTATCTGACCGATTAACAATATAACTAAATAATTTTAGCTACTTGACGGCTCTGCAGCAGACTGTTTTCAGACAGAGGAAGAAACAAAAACTGATTACGCGTCTGCACAAACTCGAGTACGGGAAGTATCATTGCGGTCTAGTCATGGAACCGGTTCATTGACGTCAACCTTCCCCTAAATATATATCATGTTTATGTGATGCCTTCTGTTCCTTTAAAACAAACTCAAATGACCAATGAGCACCTGCAGGTGTGCGATCTCTCAAAATTCCCGGAAAGTGTCATTCCCCTTTAATCTGTTCATTCTGCTATCCCTAGGGTAAATTGGGATAATTCTCGGAAATTTGAACAATAGCGCAATCAAGCGCAGAGAAAGAAAATAGGACAGTTTCTCTTCTGAACATATTACACAGTGGATTTTGTTTTTGGAAGTTAAGATATGGTTTGGAAACTGATATTATTCAACCATGTGATGATCACAAAAGAACAGGTTTATATAAATACTGGAAATACCCTAAATAAACGCACAAACATCTAAAGCACTCTACAAAAAGAACACGGACATCTAAGAAAGAGACTAATTGACTGGGAGGCAGGGCACATCGCACGTCACTTCTCGGAGAGTCACGTGACTCCTCGTTTCAGGGGAAAACGAAACTAATCTATTTTAACTTGTAAATAACTTTCAAAATATCGCATTGAAATGAGACAAAAAATGTTTTCTGACATTTTTAGGTCATTCTGAGTGTATTAAAATTAGAAACAAAAAATGCTGCCATTGTCCATGTTTATTCCATTGTAACGAAATTCCCGTTACAACGATTAGAATTTGTGATTCCTTAAAATTCGTTGTAAAGTGATTTTATTGTAAATAACTAAAGAATAAAATAAAAATGTTAAAAATTTGTTTGTTTGAAAAAAAAGATTTTTTTTTTCAACCTTTTTTTTTTGTTTGAAAAAAAAAAAAGATATTTTTGAAGATTTTAAGAAGCTTAAGATCTTCAAAAATCAATGTCGACTTGCAGCTCAAAAATTCAATTTTTACTTCCTGGCGCGAAGTGCATGACGAATATTGTGCTTAAGGATTTTTTTTTACTGAAATGTTAGCTTAAATTTCTATTTTAATCATTTTCTGACGACTTTTGAATATTCTTTCAGCATGTTCATAATAAAAATTCTTTAAAATAACGCGAGGCAGTAAGAAGCAAATGGATTAAGTCCCAAAATTTGAAATTTGGAGATAACGAGTACTAACAGTAGAGGAAAATCTCTCTTATGGGGCAGGAAATAATACTAGTTGTCCTGCTATACAGCATGGTTTTGAAGTATTTCAATGAAAGCCAACCCAGGACCTTATCTTTAAACGCGTTTTACTCGCATCCCTTTGTTTCTCACTACCTTATATACCTCTGCATTTTTTTCTAAAACTATATTAATAGAACAAAATTGGAGAATTTATTATAAATCTGGCTCACTTTTTGAGGCTATCTTTGAAATTTAATTACTTATGCATTTTTCGTAAAACAATCACCGTGGATTTTGTTGAAATTCAATTTCACCAATATTCATTTTGAAAAGATGACTGTAACCTTTTAAAAGAAAAAAAATATTTAAAAGCAGAGAATGCCTCTAAATATTTCTGCTCGTTTTATATTTCATTAGCAAACATACTCAACTATCCAACGTCGCCAGGGTCAGTAATAATATTGAGAAACAATTTATTCTTTTTTTTTTTTTCATTTTAGCTGTGTCCCGCGGTTTCACCCGCGTTAATAAGACAACAATGTAATGAAAAAACTATTTTATGTACTTTGCGCTATGATATACAGTCGACTCCCGCTACAACGCGATCTGACTTACGCGAAACGGCAACAACGCGAATTTCTCAGGAGCAACGAATTTTAGAGCTAAAGCGAATTTCTCGCACTCAAGGCGAAAGTATTTAGAAAAAAATCGTGATGCTAAGTTTCGGCTTTGTTATAGCTTACTAAACATTGACTTCATGAATGTACTTTCATCCTTTCAGCATCAGTAACTGCACACCTTAAAAACATAGCATTATTAGTGTGTATGTATCACCACTCATCATTTTTCATTTATTTATTCTAAATATGAAAGGTGATGAAATATTGTGGCATCTAGGCACGCTGTTTCATCTAAAGTTTGAAGATGGAAACAAAAAGCGAAAATTAGGAAAAAGCTGAGACAATTTAAGAAAAGGTAAAGATTATCGATATGCTAAGGCGTAAGGGGCTTTCAGATGAGTAAAAATTGGTCAAACAAACGTTTTTTTCATTCATTATATTTCTAAAAACTAGACCTTTAGTTGAACAGTTTAAAAAAAAAATGAATCGGTGGAAAACTGGCGAAGTTATGACACTTTTTCTGGGAGTCACGCCTCCTTTTTTTTTTACTAAAAAATGCATATAAAAAATACATATAAAATGCGATGAGTAAAAAAAAAGCATATAATATTTAAATTTTTAATACTAATATCATTTCAAATGAATCATAAGACCTTATTTGTGGTGAATTTGTATTAAAAACTAAATTGTTTATTTAATAATGAAATGTGCAATAGCAAAATAGAAAATGTTGATTTCCTTCAAATCCTAATTTTCGACATAATTACAAAACTTAAACTGCTCCTTGCAAACGAATTATTATTTAAATTTGCTGAAAATTTTTATGCCAAGTATTTAAGTGGTTTGTTAACATTTTGATGTGAAAGATTTTTCTGTTTGATTAGTTTGTGGAGTATATTCGCTATATTTTATTGAAATATGAACATATTTTTATCGAAAGCGTCTAGTTTTTGGCTTTTTTTCTCATTATTTATCTTTACCACAAAGTTTTGAAAAAAGTAATTCCAACATCCTAATTTCGGTTGTTTTACGTATCACATTTAGCTAGTATTTTATAAATTTGATGCATTTTCGTTTTAAAAGGAGTAATATGACAAAAGCGTTATAAAATCTAATTTTAAATAAAAAAAAATAAATTTTAAAATTATTCAATGAAATTTCATATTTGAGTTGGTATTAGCATCATGTAACTATGCTGAAAATGTCAAAGAAATTCATTGAAAATTACTTTAAAAAAAATTGAAACCCCCATATCTCCTTCAACTAGAAAGTGGGTCGAAGGTACCTCGACAATTAGGTATGAATGAATTTTTGATACGTATAGTTAAAAGTCAAGAGAAAGGCCATCCGTATGTCCAGACCTAAATTTTAATATGAAGCTCACAGAGAGTAGCGTTCAAGCAAAATGCAAACAATATGAAATTGGAATCCTCTCTTGTATTTTAGATTATAGAAACCCTGAAAGAGGGGTGTTACCATAAATTTAAAGATTATAAAAATAAATGCAAAGCTACTGTATTAAAAAATATATTCGAATGACGATCAGATTGCGCAGCATCTTCAATTTTTAAGTTATAAATGTAACTTAATGTATATACTGTGTAGTTACTCTTACAGTGCAGTGCTTTATTATTACTAGTACATACTGTACGTAACAAAGTACTGTTTTATTTTTATGTCTTTCTCTCCCACTGATCATTGATTTTGTGTATTGTAACAGTATTTTATATTGAATGATGCAGCTTTTTTAAAAATATGGTAAAACTTCAGCTCTTTAAGTAAGAAACGGTAATATGCAGTTAAAAATGGTCGAAAACAGTTTTAAAATGT
Source organism: Uloborus diversus (assembly GCF_026930045.1). Lineage (NCBI taxonomy): Eukaryota > Metazoa > Arthropoda > Arachnida > Araneae > Uloboridae > Uloborus > Uloborus diversus. Next base: position 72,525,707 of record NC_072731.1, on the reverse strand, counting down.
CTAAAATGATTCGGTATGTTAATTAAAAAAATTATATACACAACACTTTTCCACAACGCAAACATTTCGACTTACGCGAGGAGTCTTGGAACGCATCCCTTGCGTAAGTCGGGATCCGACTGCATACATATAGTAAAAAAATGACGCAATTACCCACATCAATGTTTTCCATTTAATAAAAAAAAATCAATAAAAATAATTGAAAACCCTTGATTTATAAATTAATTAATTTTTAAATGAGCCGGGAAATAAATGCTGCAAATCTACCCATCCGCAGCCGGGTTCGAACTCGATTTCTAGGGTTGCTGGTCAAGCGATTTACCGACTGAGCTCTTCGGGCAACAAAAGTTCAAGCTTTGGTGCAACAAGAAAGGCATCAAGGTTATTATTGATTTAAGCTCAATTTATTGCTGATCCACTCCTATTAGTCACAGTGTGATATCATATAGCCTTCGTCAAAAAATGAACTATTTAACACAAAAAAAAAAAGTTTCAATTCGTTCCTGAGATTAGAAAGTTCAAACAATCAAACAAGCTTTTCAGCTTTATAATATTAGTATAAGATTCATTCACCCAGAAATATTTAGCGTCTGTAATAAACATGTAAACATGATGAATCGTTAAGGTTGCAATTCCGTCGGTCGTTTATTTTACGACTTTCGCATCCAAACAAACCGTACCTTTCCAAAAACGTATTTTTAAGCTAAGAAATACGTGAAACCACATTGCACTACAGCCATTTTTACTATTCCCAAATGTTTTGTATTTATGATAAAGAAAATGCATTAATATGCAAATTCGGCGGAGCATTTTTCAAAATGTGCAGTTACATAACATTTGATGTCATAAATTTTGAAGTGGAACTGACTTCTCAGAGAAGTTTAATTGTTTCGAAGATCAATAAAACGATAACTATTTATTATACATTAGGATACCCATAGGCAAATAGAGGATGACAATTTTATTTTTGAGCAATTTATGGAAATAGAACAAAGTAAGGATTACAAGCGAAGTTTCAGTTTTAAGTTTACATTGGTGTTTGCTAGTGTGTGTTTGGAGGAAGAGGACTGATGTTAAGCCCCTTTTTAACATTATTCCAAACTCTAATATACAGATAAAAAAAATGCTGGATTCTTTAATATTTTTGATTTTTGTTGGACTTGTACGTTTTATATGTGCTGAGCAGATTTTGACCATTTTTTAAAAAGTGTCTGTTTCTAATTGTTCCGTGTTTCCTTAGCTGGATGTCTAAGAAAGAGGAGAGGCTTATGTTCAAAAGTGGGCGTCTTACAGCTAAAGTAATGATATTGTTGATCACTTGTTTTCCGTTTATATGTACCTACAAAAATATCGTTTCTTGGTAGGGGCTCCAGCGATTGGTGGTAATATTTATATTTCGCTCACGATTTACTTTTCAAGTATATTAAAACTGTTTCTGAACCATGGAAAAATACGATTTTATAAAAAATAAATAAATAAATGAACAAATAAATAAAATAAATAAATGAAGTCGATGGAGGTTATGTCTATCAGGTTATGTTATTAAATTAGAACAATAGACCGTGCATTTGTTTTTCGTCATTCTCTATTCTTTATCAGGTTTGTCCAAAAAAAAAATCCCATAGCTGGATACGATTTAGAAATTAATCAATTTTTCCAGAAGAGCCAAATATTTACTTCTTTAAGCTGTTCAAAATAGAACGGAAATTACTAAAAACAAAAAAGAAGAAATTCGGCTCAAAACAAAGAAAAAAATTATATTTATGAATTTGTTTTATTTCTGACTTTTTTTATGAATACTTTTAGTCAGATTGATATTTATATCTGCTTTTTCTTAAGTGGAAAGTATTACGGAAAAGGCATAAAAAAAATATAGAAACGAACGAAAACGTATTTAACAAAAGAATAGAAAGTAATGTTTTTTTTTACACGCGCTCTGACTTGTTAGTAAATAAAAATTATAGTGAAAACTAAATGTTTTACAAGAATAAATGGAAACGAAATCAAACTGATGTGTGCATCACTTGACATCCTTTTACGCTAATTTAATGATAATAGTGCCTTGGAGTAAGCAAGGAAACACTTTATACATTTTTACCACTGGTTTTTTTCGCACGAAAGCAAAAAAAAAAAAAAATACGCAGGTTTAATTCTCCCAATATTGGTAACTTTAATATGATTAATTCCCTAAATAGCGCCAATAGAAGGCCAAATTTAATCCCAGAAAAAAAGAAAAAAAAAAAAAAAGACGACAAAGCTTGGTGACCAAAAGACTGGAGATATATCGCCAAGTGTCTGCCAAATTATAACACACTTGAGTTGGTATTAAAATGAACAATAATTTAACCCCAAAAATGAATAAAAGATCCCTTTTGAAAAATCCGAATGTAACCAAAAGGAGAGGTGCACAACTAGACCTCACTAAGAGTCTGCTCACCAAATTTCATCTTTCTACAGCGTACCGCTTTAGAGTTATGCGAGATACATACGCATTAGGTTGGGCCGGGAAAAAGGAAAATTTTCGAGAAGCAACTTCTAATAGCAAAAAAAAAAAAAAAAAGTTGTGTATTGCCATCCTAAACATGGGAAAAATAATTAAAAAAAATCAATATTTTTGTTTTATAGATCGCGCTTTGGCAGCAAAGTTTGAAAAAAAAGGTAAAAAATGGACAATTTTTTAAATTAATTTTATAAAAACCAAGGTGTTCAAAATTTTTGTTTTAATCCCGTTTAAATGCTTCCTTTTAAATAGTCTTTTAAATATATCATTGAAAATATTTGCATTCCTTTACAGTTTTTAGTTCGCGCATAAGCCTTAAAGTTATGTGAAATCAACTTAAAATCGACGTTTTTAGCTTATTTTGTATATTACAGTTTTCTTCTTTCAAACCCCAGTTGTATACATTTTTTACAGTAAATGTGCACTATACAGCTCTTTGCTGGAACTGCAATTAAATTATGTTGCATTAACAACTCCGAACCCACACCAATTTGATAGTTGCACTGGCATTCCACCTGCATTTCCCAAGAAGAATGGTTATTGACAGGCGTCATACATTTTTAAAGATATTTACAATAATAATAATAACTATTTGGTTTTAAACAAGTTTCTAAGTTTCGATCAACGTTTGAAGTTGGGATTTGTGACTCAAATTTTGCATTGAGGATCGTGATCATAAAGGTTTTCACATCAATCCATATTTTGTTTCATTCCCCCCCCCCAAAAAAACCCTACCTACCGACTCAGTAACCAGTTTAAAAACCCATTCCACAGCCGGCGTGTAAAAGAGAAACATTTTCTGATTTATGGGTAAAACATCAACTGTTTTTTATAAATAAAAATAAATATTATTAACTTAGAAGGGGTCGGAAGAAATCGAATTTTTGGAAACTGACTTAAAAAGCGAGCAAAAGTATTTGATGGATAGTGTTATTGCAATACAGAAAGAAAAATGTGACTTTGATCTTGCTCCCATAAAAAAACTAAAAGGTTTCAGTCATTAGCTTTCGTTAACGTGTGCTATCGGAGTGCTGGGACTGTATAATATTTAAACTAAACTACTAAATGAGATGAAGTGGAATCGATGCACTCGTAAATATTATCTTTAACAACTATGCTTCTATGGTTTGATATAATTAAAATTTTTAAGAAAGGAGCAAACTTCCGTGAAACATGGACCTGTACACTTATTTAAAGTTACGAAATCTTCAAGTCAGATGTGTGATAATCTTCCAAATATCTTGGATCCGGTGATTCAATGAAATGCTTCCTTTATTATTTTTGAGAAATTGTTATTGTTCATGGCAATGCACTAAATGCGAAACATAAAGGAGTTGGATTACAGTCCGGTATCTATACGACGCAAAAAACTACCAATCAAGAAACACTTCAAATGCTATAAGAGAATTTCTTCCACCAATATTAAAATTTGAAGATTCGAACTACAGCAGTTAGTTGACAGGTCAACGTGTTTACTTACTCCGCTTCAGTGATGATAAGAAAAACAAGTATATTTTATCGTTTCTAGAAACTATACACGTATTCCTAAGTATGTATTCTTAAAATTCCCATATCACGAATGGGCAGTTGAATGGATTGTGGAATTGTTCAGTGAATCTACAGAAATTCATTTGGGATATTAGAAGGAAGAGATGGATTTCTATGAAAGCCTTTATATTTTTCAAACATGAGTACCAAAAATGAGTCGTAAGTTCAACTTCACACCTTGATCGAAAGTATTAACTTGTTTAAAATCATATAGTTCTTTGGAAAGTTATTTTACAAATGTTTAAGTCTTGTCCATAAGTTCAGTCTTCTTGCGAATTGCAGGGTGGAACACAAAGTGCAACCACTTACTTGGGGATTGTTCTGGATTGATAATGCATTATAATTTCAGTTGAAGAAAAGAGCTGTATAGTGTGCATTTACTGTTAAAAATTCATAACTGAGATCTAAAAGAAGAAATACTGCAATGTACAAAATAAGCTAAAAACGCCGATTTTTGGTTGATTTCACGTAACTTTACGGTTTATGCGCGAATTAAAAGCTGTAAAGGAATTAAGTATTTTAAAATATGTATTAAAATATTATTAAAAGGAAGCATTTAACCGGGATTAGAAATAAAATTTTGAACACTTGGTTTTTTATAAAAATATTTGAAAATTCTCCATGTTTTACCTTTTTTAAAACTTTGCTGTCAATACGCGATCTAAAGACATAAATATTGATTTTTTAAATTATTTTCCTCATGAGGCAATACACAACTTTTTTTTGCTATTAGAAGTTGCTTCTCGAAAATATCCCTTTTTCGGCCCACCCTAAACGCATATACAAACATACATACGTGCATTAGGACGTCACGAGAAAACTGGTTGTAATTAGCTCGGGGATCATCAAAATGGATATTTCGAGCATCGATGCATTCATAAGTTTCTTAATTATATATGCACGTGTGGTAGGGTCAAAAAAAAACAAAACAAAAAACTCAACATTCATTCGAAAGTGAGTAAAAGTGAAACTAAGCCCTATTTTTGAGTGATTTTTTTTTCACGAGTACAATACTTCCTTTACTATGTAAAAGGAAGTAAAAACATAAAACTGATGAAAAAATATATTTTCAATAGCATTCTAAAATTTGGTTTTGTTGTGAAAAGAGATGCATAAACATATTATTATGAAAAATGGCACGCAACATTTGTCAAAATGAAAGAGAAACCGTATGTTTGAAGAACGATCCAAACTTTAAAAGAAAAAAAAAGACAACAGTATGATTTGATCATGTTATTTCTATAGGAAGAAGCCCTTCATTTTAACCTATCTTCTCAATAGTTAAAAACATACTTGGAAAGATATTTTTCCCGTTGCTGCAAATGCATGTCCACTTTATTTTTTCTCAAGTTTTGCTCAATGTAAAAGAAAACAAAAAATAATCAATGTTTTTCTTGAAAGGAAGTTTAAAAAAAGAACTAATGTAGAATTTAAGAACGTTACATTTTTCTTCTTGTAATCGAACACTATTATATACTTTTGTAAAAATTTTAGAAAACTGATAGTTGACGTTTTATGGAGGGGGAAAACGTAAGAACACTGAAGAAGAGAAAAATAAAACCAAATATACTGTCTTAGGAAGAACAAGAAATTCGTCAGCAAGACAGAAAATCTGTTTTCTGCAATGCTAACATTGATTTTTTAATGTCATCCTGTGAACCTCCCAATAAATAGTTTAGGTTTAAACTAAGTTAAATGATGCTTGTTTAAACAATTAAATTAATTTTCTATAAATAAAATTTCTCTCCTGTGTGAAAAATTATTGTTAGTTTATGTAAAAACACAATCCAATCCCATTCACATTTTTTTTATCTTGAAGTTATTCATAATAGTCCTTAAATAATTTTTCATTAACTATCGAGGGTTGGGCATATTGATTAAAATCAAGGGTTCTGCCGAACTACCCACTGTATCAAAGACATTTTGTCACATTATCCAAAAGAATGTTTTGGCAAGTTATAACTGGTAACACTTTTATTTTCTTAACAAACATATTCTACGCTCAAGCACTTTTTTTTTCAAAAATAGGTTTACAAAGGCAGAAGAAAGAAATAGAACTGAATGCGATCAAAACATTCCTGTAATATAATTTTTCCAAACCTTATTTGTAAAAAAAATAGAATTGTATTTTACAATATTTTACAAAGTAAATTGCACTTCAGTTAAAATATTGAAATCACAATAGTTTTCCAACAGTACATTTAGTGCAAATCTTAGTTTCTGTCAAGTAAGAAAAAAAAAAGATTGCAGTTTATGTATCAGTTTATGAAAGTAAGGAACAGAAACAAAAGGTATTTTAGTTCCAGAAAAAACAAAACAAAAATCATTCAATTTTTCCAATTTCATGAAAAATAAAGCCTTTTAAATTCACTTCACTTGGATTTAATCAATCAATTTTTCCCTTTTGACAGTGTTAAGTCTATCGGACAGATGCATTTCAGTTTTTATCAATATCTTTACTTCTATTTCTGCAACAGAAACCTGAATATATGTCCAGAATCTTCGTTTTTTTTTAATTTTTAGAACTAAAATGCAATTTTAACTCTATTTTGTTATTTAGACAATAATTTCGAACTTCTCTTTGGGGTTTTCACTGATACGCATTCATTTTTTTTCTCGTTTTTTTAATGCTCCTGCTGGCTCTTTTGGAATTGACCTTGGATGTGGATGGTTATCAGGAAAGTGATGTAGTGGCATGGACCCTTTTTATGATCCAAATAGTATGAATTAGTGAGTAGTAATAATTGTTTCTATCTTTAAATTAACCAAATAAAGGAAAAACCTTATTTAGAACATGTAACATTTTGAAAGCTCTTTCCGAAAACCTGTGATTAGAATACCCCCTCCTGTAAGAAAACAATTAGGATACGATTAAAATTTCGCAGATATTTTTTCATTTTTGCGAAACAAGGAAAAAATGCTTAAATTGAAAGAGAAAAAAACATCTTGGCTCAGATCTTTCGAACGAAAACTTTTGTGACAGCGGATTACTTTTCTGGAGTGTGTATGAATGGAATTTTACTTAACGGGGTCTCAAGGTATGAGACACCTTTTGTAGTCTGTGCAACTATGTCGGAGGCAAAACAGGTCTATTTTCCGCATGTGCGTCTTTTTCACTAATACAACATCCATTATTTTTTCTCGTTTTTTTAAAAATGTTCCTGCTGGCTCTTTTGGAATTGATCTTGAAGGAGGATGGGTATCAGGAGAGTGAAGTAGTGGCATGGACCCTTTTTAAATGGGCATGGAATATCGCTAATTTTAAGTGGTCCGGGGTTGAATAAAACTTAAAAAACGAGCTAATGTGTGCATCACATGACTTCCTTTTACTCCTATTTAAAGATAATAGTGCCTCGGAGCCAGCAAAAAAAAAAAAAAAAACACTTTAAATACTTTCATTCCAAGTCTGTTGCGAACCCAAGCAAAGAAAACGTTTTATACAGATAAATTTTTCCAATATTGGCAGCTTTAATATGATTCAATGGTTAACTCTCTAAATATGGCCAAATTAAAACCAGATTTAAAAAAAAAGAAAAAAAAAGCCAAATTCGTCGCAAGTTGGCGACAAAACTTGGCGACTAAAATCTTGGTGATATATTTCCAAGTGTTTGCCGAACTATAGCACTGCTTGAGTTTACATTGAAATTAATAATGATTTTACCCCAAAAAGGTGTAAAAGACCCCATTTGGAACATTCAAGTGCAATTAAAAGAGAAGGTGCACAACTAGACCCCACTTGCAGTCGATGTGCCAAATTTCAACTTTCTAGGATATACCGTTCTTGTGTTATGCGAGATACATACACACATATACACATGCGCACATACATACGTACATACGGACGTCACGAGAAAACTCGTTGTAATTAACTCGGGGATTGTCAAAATGGATTCTTCAGGTGTCTATATGTTCTTAGGCATGTATCGACTGCGGTCGAGTTAAAAAAAAAATCAATATTTATTCTGGAGGGAGCGAAATGGAAATTAAGGCCGATTTTTGAGTGAAATTTTTTTCGCGAATACAATACTTCCTTTTTTGTAAAAGGAAGTAATAATCTATAACATTTTGCATGTTATGCCTTACAAGGGGCATTTAGGACGCTATAAATATCAGAATTATATATTCTTTCGCAAATAAAAATCAATCAACATTAAAAATAGTGGTGGTTCGACAAATCGCTTACATTAATGGTTAAAGAAGAGCGAATAAGAAAAAAAGATAACGCGTCGTCATATGCTCATACCGACTTTAGGTATAAATAGGTATAGATCATCTTTCCAACCCACATGAAGAAACGCAACACTGAAATAAATGAAAAATGATTATTAGATCTTCAATTTTATTTCTTATCAAGAGTGTAGTCTATTAATTTTCCAAATGACCAGGATAATTTTCTCTCGTTACCTATTTTCTGAATCTCTACTTCATTTCTTTTATTGCACTTTATTTTCAATATTAAATTTTTTTAATGTTTTAAAAGAAATAAAAAAGAGGTTTAGAAAATAGGCAACGAGAGAGTAACATCCCGGCCATTTAAATACTAGCTTAAAGAAATAAAATTGTACTTGATCTGTATCTAACAACCAGAAGATAATTTGTCTAAAGATGGTGTTACCGTGTTTCCAGTTTGACGTTCTTGGATCGTGTTCTGTTTTGCAACATTTTCTTAAAGTAATAAAATAACAAGAGATTTTTCCTTCGTCCGCATTTTACACTCGTGTGGAGGACTTACTGAAATCATAGCTACCCCTCCACAAATAACAAAAATATATATCTAAGGTGATATACACATGGCTTTTTTACTTCCTTTTACAAAAAAGGAAGTATTGTATTCGCGAAAAGATTTTCACCCAAAAATTGGTCTTAATTTCCATTTTGCTCACCCCCCAAATGAATGTTGAGTTTTTTTTTTCAACTCGACCACACGTGGATATGTGCCTAGGAACGTACAGACACCCGAAATATACATTTTGACGTTGCCCGAGTTAATTACGACGAGTTTTCTCGTGACGTCTGTATGTACGTATGTATATGCGTATGTGTGTATGTGTGTATGTATGTCGCATAACTCAAGAACGGAATGTCCTAAAAAGGTGAAATTTGGTACGTGGACTCCTAGTAGTCCTTCCTTTTTGATTGCATTCGTATGCTCCAAAGGGGGCCTTTAGCCCCTTTTTGGGGGGGAAATCATTGTTAATTTCGATGTAAACTCACATGGTGTTATAATTTGCCGGACATTTGGCGATATATCGCCAGTCTTTTGGTTGCCAAGTTTTGTCGCCAACAAGTCTGGAGATTTATTTTTTAAATTTTTTTTTTTTTTTAAATCTGGTTTTAGATTGGCCACTGTTGGTGATATTTAGAGAGTAAACTATTGAATCATATTAAAACTGCCAATAATGAGAAAATGCCATTAAATTGGAGTAAAAGTAAGTCATGTGATGCATACATCAGCTCGTTAGAATATACGATAGATGAGCCTAAAACTATAGTAATTTCTCACGACTTTACCGTAACTGCTTTAAAGGAAAAAAAATGATAAATGCAACTCATTAGATAAAGCAATATATTATTTATGCAAAAGATAACTCCATGTAAACTCAAACTAATTGTTAAAGATGAGAAACGAGATGCAAAAATGCAAAATTCGTATTTTTGTAAAGAGAGTCAATAAATATACATTACTTATAAAATAATGTTGCCAAATAAAAAAGATAGCTTTAAAAAATTCTTAGGTTGTAAATGACTTCCTGAAAAATTAGCATGCCTACAAAGCTATAAGTTTATCTATTGTTGGCTGTTTTTTCTTTTTTTGAGCAATCACGATCGTTTATTGCTTTCGTTTGGCTGTTTTGAGGTTCTAACATTTTATTTTCCCGCCAGCACCCTCTGCAGCATCACCGTCGACCCGCCGCCTCACGATGCTGCTCCTCTAGCGAAAACCGTCTCCAGGTTGCGTCAATATCCTACACTTACACGCATATATAAACGCACGTACACATACACATACACAAACACATACGCTCACTCAAACACATACACACACACGCATACATACATACACCTACACATACACACACACCTTCACACAACTACCCACACACTCATGCCTGCACACAGACACAAGCACATATGCCTACACACATACACATTCCCCCCCCCACACACAAACACTCATACACACAACTACCCACACACTCATACCTGCACACAGACATAAACACACATGCCTACACACACATACACGTACCCCCCTACACACAAACACACATACCCCCCACCCACATACACATAAACACACACGCCTACATACACACACACACACACACACACACACTCGTGACTGCGAAAAACATAATTTGAATTCAAGAGGTCAAAATTCATTTTTTTTCCAAACTTCGTTTTACCCTACTTAACTCAAAAATAAAATTTTCTGGAACGCAAAGATGGATTTTTTTGCGCTTGTAAATTCGTTTATTATTTATTGCACTACATACAGGTTCTTGTTTTAAGATTTTAAAAAATAAAGTAAAAAATAAGTCAGAATTTTGACCATACTTTATTAACATTTATTACTTATTTAACCAATTAACAAGTTGGACTTCAATGGAAAGAGTTCCGCATTATATTAGATCTAATAAAGCGAATAGAAAGATTGAAACCAGCTCTTTTTGATATCATAAAAGTCTGTTGTAACAATTTCTCTTAAGTTTAGTAACAAATGGAGTAGAAAACATATTTCTTAAGAAAAGAATGAAAACTGATTTCACAAACAAGGAAAGAACTCTGTGTGTCTTCAGGGGAAATGCAATTATTTTGAGATGTCTTTTCTCAAAAAGACAAAATTAATTAAATTACTCTTTTTAATGGTTCTGAGACAGAAACTCCGCACCATATAAAATTTCAAGCTCGTATCTTGGTTTTTGGTAAATTTGGTTTCTTAAAATATGCACTATATCACCAAAAGTATTAGAAAACTTTTAAAAATTCAGATTTTTATCGATTTATCGATAAGCAAGAGCACAATTGCAGATTAATTACAGATCAATTGCAGATTAATTTGAAAATAATTGAGGCAGTGATCATTTAACTGTCTCAATTATTCTGTAAATTTTTCCCCATAAAAACTATGCTCCAGCTGTCGTTTTCTAATAAATGATCACCCATGTAATTAGGGGACCAGCAACAAATTGAGAAAACCAGAGTTTTTTCACCGTAAATAGCTAAGAATAATCTATAAGTTTCTGAAATAAGTACATAGCCATGCGGAATTTATTTTAGATTTTCGTGAAAGTATTACTTATGCTCACAAGGATATGTCTTTCTTTCAAAAATACCAATTTCGCAATCAGGTTTTAAGCTCATAACACAGAGTTTTCCATTAAAACTTGACAAACTTTCAGGAAGCATGACAGCATACAAGAGAATTATAATACTAAAAGTTGAAATTAAAATATTGAAAATTTGATGAAATATTAACGTTTAAAGTAATTATTTGTTCACTGCGCATGCGCAAAAGAGACCAATTCATAACCTTTATAACTTAAAACCAAAGAAGATTCCTCCACTCATAATTAAATTCCCGTTCAATATGTGAAAAATTGTGAAAGATATCAGCGATCGAATGAGTCGATTTAATATGATTCTTGGATAGGTGACGAATCGTGAGGATTGTTCTCAAATAATTCACTTAAAGATTGCAAAGAAATGTTGAAAAATTGCAAACGAACTCTTTTGAATCGTCAGCTATCCATGAATGATTGAAAATTGGCTCTTTATTTCTATAATTTTTTATGAGTTACGAGATCTACTTGGGTTTAAAACCAAACGATTATAAATTGCTATCTTTCACGCATGTGCAGAGAAAATCCAATTATTTCAAATACTCATATTTCACTAAATTTTCAATATTTTAACTTCAAATTATAGTATTATGTTTCTCTTGCAGTATGCTGTCAAATTATCTGAATTTTTGTAAGAGGTGGTGACGGAAAAATCTGCACGTTATGAGCCAAAACCTTTAACAAATTATATATTTTTGAAAGAAATGCTCACATTTTCGTTCATATAAGTGATACTTTTACGATAATATGGAAAAAATTCTGCATAGTTCTTAAACTTATTTCTGAAGTTTATAGCTTATTCCCTGCTCTTTATGACAAAATATTAGCAAAACTTTCTTTTTTTTGTTTTCGAAACTTGTTGCTGGTCTTCTATATGCATGGGTGATTTATTATAATTTGGAAAATTACTACTGGAGTATACATTTTATGCAACAAAATTTAAGTAACAATTAGTCTCTTATTTCTCGAGAAATCCGTACAAAAATCTGAATTTTGAAAGTGTTCCAATAGTTACTTTTGGTGATAGGGTAGATCAGGGGAACGTTTACGCGGATTTCTTTCAATGAATTTTCAATTTTTTCTGTTTTAACTAAAGAAATGTTACACATTACGGTTTTATGAAGCAGTTAATGGAGTCAACATTTGTATATTCAGTTGTTGCGCTGCTTGTGTTTTTAATAGTTAAAAAAAATATTTTTTGAGTCCAAGTCGGTTGCGAAACTTGCCCCGGACACGGGGGATTTTTACGAATATTTATTTTGACACCTAACGTGGTTCTGTTAGTGTTTTGAACATGATGTTTTACCATCGCTAAAATGAAGCAAATTTAGTTCAGACTGAATAGTGTATAAAGTTGAAGCTGAAGGAGCATGAAGACAGCACTATATGATTGTAAGCTATAAAATACGAATGTGGAACTTAATAAAAAATTAAATGGTAATACTCAGAACTAAATAGCTGGAAAATAATAAAAATGTTTGAGATAATTTGGAGTGAAAAGTTTCAGGGGCACGTAAAGATGCTCCGACGTTCAACGCGTAAACTTGCCCTGTCGCCAAGTTTGGATTTATTTTTAACGTGTAAAAAGGGGCCGTGGTAGCCCGATCGGTAGAGTGTCGGATTCGGGGCCGGAGGGTCCTGAGTTCGAACCTCGATGGTCGAAGATCCACCGTCGTCATTAAAGGGGACTGGGCGAAGTTAAATATGCACGTGGTCTCAATGTCCTCCAAGTGAAACGATACCTCTGGGGGTGCTAGCACCAGGTAGCTATTAGCTCCTGGACTAGTTCTAAATTCTCATTAACTGTTCGTTCCGGTGATGGTGCTGCCATCTATCGGTATAAATAATGGAGGCAAGGCACTTAGTATGCAGTCCTCGACATAAACAGAGTTGTAGTCAATTGTGACTCGGAATCGGAACGTGTAAAAAAATAATAGCACTTTTGTTCATACAAATACAATTCTCAAAATGTGTGTGTATATATATATATATATATATATATATATTAGGGTGTTCCAAGATATAATGGCGAAAACAAAATTTGTGAAATCGAATACGCATACCCTCCAAATTTTTTCCATTTCACCTCAGAAACATGAGAAAAAAGTTTCATTGGAATAAAATAACGGGAACCAGTGCCGACTTGAGGTCAAAATTGGACCTGAAATCCTGTACGGCGACTACAGTGGAAAGATTGCTAACTGCATAATTCCTTACTACACGCGACATCAATTAATTTAAAGCAAATATTTACAACAATATTAGACTAAAAGAAACATTACTGTACATATTTTTAATTCAATGTTTGATTTTTGCAGTCAGGATAGAGCTTCCGCTGCTCTTGAACGCAACGTACCACAGATTGTTTTTGTTCCTCATTAGCTGTTAGCAAACCATGAAAGTCCTGCATCATTTTTGCAGCTCTTTCAGCTGCATCGTTTACTTCTCTAAGAATTGAGACAGTATTTTTCACATCAAGGAATGAAATATTATTGACCATACCATAAAAGCTGGATGAATTTTTGTAGAGCAGCTTTTGAGATAATTGGGTCCACATTTTCGTACACTTTTATCAAAAAGCACAAATCTTCGTTGGGTGCTTGGACTGCCAAAATGCATTGAAGCCACGGTTTGACTTATATTGTCACTACAAACAAGCAGACATCAAACAATGCCTCATTTTCCTTCGTATATAATTTTAGTTGTGAACTAAATAAAATAGTAATAGTTTTAGGGAGTAAAGCATTGTATTTTAGACCATAGCATTGTATTTTAGTGGGATAGATGAGTTCATATATATGACGGCGGCAAGCAAAGGAAAGTATTTCTCTATCAAATTTTTGCTCAAGAATAGCGCAAGAACCACTTAAAGGACCTGTTCTGGAAGCTGTAGCATCACAACAGAGAGTTTTAACTTTGTCTTCGAGATTCCAATCTAAAACTGCCTTTCAAACAGCCTTTGTTTGTTCTTTTCCTGTTGAATTATCCAGTTTAGACTCAGCAATGAGTTGTTCCGTCACATCCATATGAAATAACTATAGATAAGCGATCTTCTTTTGATTTTTGAGCACTCAAAGCAGGCAACAGTTTCATATCCCAAGGTAAATTCACAACAGATGGTACCTCGTACTGAAAACAAATTTTTCTTCTTTCCTCGTGCTGCTTCCGCTTTTCGGTTCGAATTCTTTGAATTGAAGATTTACCTATGGGACATTCATCAAAGTTACACCCAAGTGCGTCAATAGTAGCTTCAAGAATAAACACATAATCTCGTATACTTGGACACTGTCCAATGCAGCAACTGACTTTGGAGTAATAAAATCGCTCCTCATTACATATTTACTTGTTCCAGGTTCTGATAATACTTGTTCCAGGTTCTGGAATACTTGTTCCAGGTTCAGATATATTCGTTCCAGGTTCTAATATACTTGTTCCAGGTTCTGATAAACTTGTTCCAGGTACTGATTTATATGTTTCAGGGAAATTTTCTGAATTAATATTTTCAATAGAACTCGAAGAGGAATCTTCTTGTACATGCTCATACAATTCCGAGGATGTTGAAGTGGAATCGTATTTAATGCGCCTATTTTCTTCTTTGACAGCTTAAAGTCGAGCCCTTTCCTCTTAGTCGGCACGTTTTTTTATCCACTCCACCTAAAGTGACCACGTCGGCTGGGCTCTCTTTGGACTTGCAAGAAAATCCCATCTTCCTCTATTTTGATTAACTGAAGTGCATCAGCATGTGCAATATTGAATAAATTGTTTAAATTACTCTAAAATTCTTGTTGACGCTGCCTGAATACTACTTGCAGTTCCTTTGCATTTTTTTTTTTTTAAGTCTCTCCAAATTTGATTTAGGTTTTCAAGTTTATTCACACAATTTGGCAACGATTTGGTGGTAACTCGTGCCTTTTCCCAAAGGATGATGCATTCCCGAATAGCGAGATTTGCACTTTCACTGATGGATAAATTTTACTTCTCGAATGTTATAAAACAAAACAAACAGAACTTGTCTGTTAAAGGGAAATTTGCAAGCCCGTAGTTTGGTGTTTTACAACTACTATTAAAAATATCTCTTTTTTCAAACTTTGCAATTCCACTGCCATGTTTCGTTCCCTATGGAAGGACTATACTACGCTCGCAGACCGGAATGTATTCGTCCTGACATGTTTGACGGTTTGCAAATTGCTACGGATAAGTCCCCTCCCCCTCCCCCAACATATGTTTTTCTGTTTTCATTTTTTTTTCTGTGCACTATTTACAGTTGTTTTGAGCTTCGCAAAGTATCGCGTCGCCAGCGTTCGCTTGCTTATGAATACACGTGCTATTTACACGTTTAGGCCTTTAGGCGCAAGTCGGCACGGGTTACCCTGCTTCAAATTTCATGAAATTTTTTTTACAACGGTTTTGATATAAAAGGAAAAAAATAAGAGGGTATGCGTTTAAAACGACTTTAATTTTTTTGGGACACCCTAATATATATATATATATATATATATATATATATATATATATATATATATATATATATATATATATATATATATATATATATATATATATATATATATATATATATATATATATATATATATATATATATATGATATATATATGTGTGTGTGTGTGTGTGTGTGTGTAAACTCTGTCGCAAAAAAATATATGCACCCAGAAGAAATTGAGCTACACTCACGAAACTTGGCAGGTATGTAGTGTATGAGAAAATACGAAGATGATTAAAAATTCAGAATAAAAGACAATTTTATTAAGCAGTTACAGCAAACAAAAGGTTACAAATCAGTAAGTTGTAAAGCCACCTCTGGCAGCTATACAAGCCGAAACATGACGTGACCTGGCAGGCCCTAGGAGTAACGCATATCCCTGAAGGCAATGTTGAGAGAGTCGTGCAGTATGTGGACGAGCATTGTCCTGCTGATTAAGAGCCATTGTCTGTAAGGATCAGGCAGGTTGTGATTGTTGGGATTTTTAATTTTCTTTATTTTCACATTTGTTGTTCCTTATCATAAATGTAATGTAAATCCGAAATTTGAGCTTTGTCTGACTCACCGTTTTTGAGAAAACAATTTTTTTCTTTAGGGGGCGTGGCACATTTTTGCTGGTTTTTCAAATTTGCAGATTTTAATGCGCTTGTTGCTTGAAGCGTCCTTATAATGACATGGATTTTTTAATTCCATATTACTATATGGTCTTGTTAGATACTGTTACTGCTGTCAAATCGGTGTCACTACGAGGGCGACGCCCACAAATTCCGTTTAAATATGACAGAAAATGATTTTTTTTTCTATATTCAAGGCCAATTTTCTCAAAGCGCCTTCATGATGACACCAACATTTTTAGATCATTTTCTAGCCACACTTACATACATCAAAAATATGTATCAAAATCGGTGTCACTATAAGGGCGCCAGAAGATATTGGAACTTTTATTCGATAAATTTCACAAAAACACAGATATTTAAAATCTAACTACAACTGTCGCCCTCATAGCAGAGATCTGATACTAAATTTGGTTGGTAACCAATATGTTTGTCTAACGTTTGCACAAAAAAATCGGTGTCACTCCTATTATTTTTGGAAATATAATCGTTCGAAGTTAGTACGTTATGGCGTTTTTTTATATTTATTTATTTAATCTTTTCACCCCCAGATAGTTTTTTTGAACATATTTATTTTTAATTTAATACAAAAATGTGTATATTTTAACATAAATAGCTTTGGGCAGTAAGAGCGTCTTTTTCTTGAATAGAAAATGCCCGTTTTGATATAGGTAAGGCGGATGTATTGTGCATAATATGTCTAGATTATCATACCAATACTCATCTTATTTTTTCTGCCAAACAAATCTATTTATTCCAATTGTTCTTGACATACATTTGACCTCAACTTGCAAATGGTTTATGGTACAGCCGTTTCATATGGCAAAGGCCTTATGAAACGGCTGTATGCCGCTCGACAAAAAATGCCGGATCGGAGCGCTGGCCAGTGCGCTTCCACACACGTGTACGGTGATCATCAACACTGAGACTGAATTGGGATTCATCGCTGAAGAGCACACGCCTCTAATCTGTTACACTCCAAGCTGCGCGAGGTCGGCAAAAATCCAGTCGACACTGCCTGTGACATGGGGTCAGATGCAAGCGTCTTAATGAACGTCGGCTCCAAGCCAACTTCGGCCAGTCGTCTCTTAAAGATTTCTCTTGATACCACTGGATGTCTGGAAGAAGGTGAATGGCGTGAATCGATACTAGTGACGTTGTCGGTGCCAAAGTGGCTGCTCTTCTGATTGCGCGATCCTCGCGTTAATTTATATTCCTAGGACGCCCTGACCCTCCGCGACGGTAGACTCTCCCTTCTGTGATCCAATGTTGCCAACACGGAGCACCTACCATATCACTCAGACCTCAGAAGTAGTGGCCGATACTCCTGTTTGACCAACTTACTTTTCTAAGGCCTATTATATGGCCCCCATCGAAATCCCTTCAACTGTTCAAAACGCCGCCGGTTACGTCTTAGAGGCATCTTAAGTCACAATACAGGCTACGTATATATACTCTATACTACTGTATATATATATATATATATATATATATATATATATATATATATATATATATATATATATATATATATATATATATATATATATTTTTTTTTTAACTAAGTTATTTATTTACAATAAACTTCAAAACGTTCAACACAAAATTTACTCAACTTGATAGAAAACATACTATTCTTTCTGCATGCTGGATCCAAGCTTGACTACTGCTCAAAAGCTTTTGAGTATATTTGCTAGTGAGTAGCATCAATCTGTTATGACTGTTGGCTCTCCCGTAATAATTCGTTTAAAAACGAGCTGATGTGTGCATCACGTGACTTTTTTTTACTCCAATTTAATGTCATTTCCCTATTATTGGCAATTTTAATGCTATTCAATTTTTTACTTTCAATTTTTTATCACCAACAGTGGCCAAATTAAAACCAAATTTAAAAAAATAAAATAAAAATTGCCAAATTTATCACCAAGTTGGCGACAAAACTTGGGGACCAAAAGACTGACGATACATCGCCAAGCGTCCGACAAATTATAACACTACTTAAACTATAACACTACTCGAAATTAACAATGATTTATCCCCAAAAAGGGGCAAAAGACCCCCTTAGAAACATCCTAATGAAACCAAAAGGAAAGGTGCACAACTAGACCCCACTAGGAGTCTACGTATCAAATTTCAACTTTCTAGGACATACCGTTTGTGAGGTCGGGTCGAAAAAAAAAATCAACATGCATTCGGGGGTGAGAAAAATGACAATTCAGGCCGATTTTCACTTCTTTTTTAGTAAAAGGAAGTAAACGTGCCCCGGTCTACCCCATAGTGTATATTTACGTCTATGTACCCTACCTAAACACGCCTTCTGTACACGCGATAAATAGGAGAAGAAAATTAATCATGAAAAAAAAATTCTTATTTGTTCACATACAAATGTCAAAGAACAAGGTTTATACTTGGTTAGGGAATCTTTTTTTCAAAATGGCTATGCATATTTATGTCAAAATAGTTACGCAAAAGACATAAGTTTTATTGCATCTGCATAAGTTACATGAAATAAGATTTCAGAATAAACCCTAAGATTGAATTTGATTTGATTTATACGATATAACTTAACTATTTAACACATACATTATCATGTGAATGACGTTTTAAATAGAATGTTCTCTCCTCATCACCCGAGCCTTTTTCCCAACAATATAACAAACCTCCTAATTATGAGTAATTTTATTAACTTCGAGCCGGAAATTAAATTACGTTACTAAGCTACCACGAAAAGACGGAAAC
>NC_072731.1:72450964-72506361 GCF_026930045.1 Uloborus diversus | reverse complement strand
TCTGAGCGAGCGACTTTCTAGTAGAGAGAAAAAAAAAAAAAAAAATCCGACAACACCTTTTATATGTTAAAATATTTATTCGCTACAATTTTTTAGCGTCCAAATATGTAGCTACAAATTATTGTGAACTTGCGGGAAATACATTCTCTAATTGTGTTGCATATCGAACGCACACGTATCACTCTTTTCTGACGTTAAGTCACATCACTTACAATATTTTAAGTAAATAATATAATTTATTCACATTAGTTTATACCAACTATGAAATTCCTTCATTTACTTTTTACTTTCAAGAGTTGCTAAACAAAACAAAGTAAGAAAAATGTCTATTTGAGTTCCAAATTCTATATTGCTAGAAATACTTTTGCTCATTTTCAAGATTTTATTTGATTAATAAAGAAAAAAAAAAGAAAAACGAAAAAAGTAGCATGAGGTAGTATTTGATCTATTTAAAAATATTAGAAATTACAAGCAACGATAAAATTAAAAATTTTAAAAACACCCGACTGAGTCACAAGTGTAGAACCATGAGGTAAAATTGAAAATAATTTTAAAAGCCTTATATTGTTCAAACTCAATCTCAACTATTTTATTTCCTATTAAAGAACTGGCAACAGATAAACATTTTAAATTGTTGCGTTTTATTTCCTTGTCGGCCAACAATGAATTCGGTTATCAATCGCGTGAATAAAGGCTTAGCCGTTACTAAAATCTGCTTTAAAAAACGTTATAATGCGATTTCTATGGAACATGGAAGTTCCAAACACATTCTATCAGACGCAGAAAAAAATTCTCTTTATTTTGGTACTAAATTTTAAAATGTTTAACTATGTTTTTGCTGCAAAAATTGCGAAAAACCTTTTAGAGGTTTTTTAATTAATATCTTCGTTAAGTAATGTTATCTAAAGATGCACCCTAGCTAAGAACATTCTCGACCAACTCTTCTTTCGAACTTTTTTTTTTCAAAATCGGCCCCTCCGTTTACGCGCTGGTGCCACAGACAGACATACAGATACACAGACACGTCAAACTTATACCTCCCTTCCTTTGTGCGTTGGGGGTTAAAAAAAGCAAGAAATGTTTTTATAAAGTAGGAT
This sequence comes from Uloborus diversus, assembly GCF_026930045.1. NCBI lineage: Eukaryota > Metazoa > Arthropoda > Arachnida > Araneae > Uloboridae > Uloborus > Uloborus diversus. The sequence goes on along the minus strand of NC_072731.1, from coordinate 72,505,264 downwards.
TTCACAAAAAGAAATTGCGAGAATATATCAACCTCGTGCCCTAGCGCGAACGTACAGCGTATGAATCCAATGCTTTTAAAAGATCCAGTTACTTTTGTGGTTATTTCAGTGCTGCAGTTATTCTCAAAATACAGATCTATGTTTGACGTTATAGAATAAGAAACGAAAGAGAAAAACTATATATATAGATCAATCGTTACCTCATAGCAACAGTAAAAGATCTAATCCTAGGAATAACACTAAGATATCCTACTGTTGTTTTGAAGCAACGATATAGTATATGGGATAAAAATAACCAGATGAACAACACAATCTTCTAGTTTCTTACATCTCGATATTCTTACCTTAGATCTTTTTACTATACTTTAGACATATTTCTTTAGTTTTATAATTTACTTTATTTGATGAGTTTAAAGAATTGTTTTTTTAAATAAATTTTGTCTTAAGTCAAGGATTGCGAAATTTATTGTAACGGATACGGTGCGACTTCCACTTTCTTGAAATGAAAACACGGTTCTTGATAAAAACACAGGAAATTTATTTACACTATGTACAGGAAAGATCGTCAACAACTGCTGAATTATTCATCAGCAATTAAGCAATTATCACACAACACTGTAAACTCAACGTTTACGCACGTATTTACTTCCAAATACGAAAACAACACAGCGAAATGCCTCGCTATAAACAGAGCTAATACACACTTTCAGTTCGAAATCTGAATCGAAACTCCACTGTTTATCCATCGCTAACGTCTTAAATACACCGAAAAGAAATGTCTCAAATATTCCAGAAAATGCTACAACGTTCTACAACTACACTTCCATTGATGAAATCAGTGAATGAAATAAGAAAAAAAGAATAGGGGGTTGTATACTTTAGCCATATGTTAAGGGGTTGTATACTTTAGCCGTATGTTAAGGGGTTGTATATTCATTACGGGAAACTATTTACAGGTTACGTTACTACAATAATTACTATTTACAGAATTTGTAACATTGCCCCCTTCCTAAGGACTGCACGTCCCGGGCAGTACAATCCCCAGAAAGGGTGCAAACACAAGTCTATCACAAGTTCACATTAATTAATAACTAACAGATACAGAAAACAAAATAATAACAAGAAATATTACTAAACATTAAAAGCAAAAATTATCTACAACTTTTATGTTATCAACCATGGTTGTTTACGTAATACTCATGAACTATGGCCATAGTATGGGGCTAACCGATCATAATGTACAACCCTAGGTTTTGCATTAGGTGATTTTTGGATCCTCACTACGACGTCATTTAGTCGGTTAAGGACTTTGTAGGGTCCATCCCAATGCGACTGCAATTTGGGTGACAGACCTTTCCGTCGGATGGGATTCCATAACCAAACCTTGTCGCCTTCGTTGAATTCATGTCCAGTAGACCTTGTGTCGTATCGGGTCTTCATCTTCTCCGCCGCGATGTTGATTCGCTCTCGTGCGAAGTTATGAACGTCTTCCAACCGGGCCTGGAGATCCTGGATGTACTCCTCAGGCGATGCAGGCGCATCCGGAGGACGACCGAAGACGAGATCACAAGGTAGCCTTAGCTCTCGTCCGAAGAGCATCTGAGATGGGGCATATCCGGTAGTCTCGGGGACAGCACTGCGGTAGGCCAGCAGGAACAAAGGTAGCTTCTTGTCCAATCCTGTTGATTTCTGGAGACCATAAGTGAGAGATTATTCAGGATTGTGCGGTTAAATCTCTCCACCATGCCGTCCGATTGTGGGTGTAGTGGTGTTGTCCTAGTTTTCTCAATTCCGAAAATTTGACATAGGCCCTTAAACACAGCAGAGATGAAATTCCTCCCTTGATCGGAATGAATCTGCAAAGGTGTTCCATATCTCGAGATCCAATGTTGGACTAGGGTCTCTGCTACGGTGGTAGCTTCTTGATCTGGAATGGGATATGCTTCCGGCCATTTGGTGAAATAGTCGATGGAAACAAGAATGTATTTGTTCCCATCAGCAGTTCTTGGTAGAGGACCCAGGATGTCGATCCCAATTCGTTCGAAAGGAGCTCCAACGTTGTACAGATGTAGCTTCCCTCTGCTTCTCTTCTTTGGTCCCTTACGAGCAGAACAGGCGTCACAAGAATGGCACCACTTCTCCACGTCATCCTTCGCCTTGCTCCAGAAGAAGCGCTCCCGAACTTTATTGAGGGTTTTCAAGACACCAAAATGTCCTCCAGTCGCACTACTATGTATTTCTTTCAGAACATCTGAAATACTTGATCGGGGAAGTAGTAACTGCCACCTAGATGTTTTGCCGTCGTCAGATTCCATTTCCGGTGTAGCACGCCGTTCCGTAAATGGAGTGAGTTCCATAAAGCCCAATATCTTTTTGTTGCAGGACTGAAGATGGAAACGTCCTGCCAGCTAGGGCGTCGACTGTCACTTTCCATGAACTCTAAAATTGGTTTTATGTCGGGGTCTTCAAGCTGATCTTTTCGAACTTGGTCATCACTCCATGGATCAGGTTCTGATGATGTTGGAGTCACTGTCACCTGATAGGCGGTAGGGCTAGTCGTTCCATACTGTTTCTCGATTCGGGAACAATAGTGGCAGTTCTCAGGACAGGGTCTCCTTGATAAAGCGTCAGCATTACCGTGAGATAACCCTTTTCGATGCTTGATCTCCATGTCATATTCCTGGAGCCGCTGTATCCATCTGGCTATCTGCCCTTCCGGATTTTTGAAGTTCAAAAGCCAAGTTAATGAGGCATGATCTGTCCGAAGCAGAAATTTTCGGCCGTAGAGGTAATGATGGAAGTGTTCTATAGCTTTCACTATGGCCAGTAACTCCTTTCTGGTGACGCAGTAATTTCGCTCCGACTTTGATAAGCATTTGCTCCAGTAAGCGATGACATGTTCATTTCCGTCAATTTCTTGGGATAAAACAGCTCCGATGCCCTCGTTGCTCGCATCAGTGTCCAGGATGAAGGATTTTTCAGGCTGAGGATAGGCGTTGATGTTAAAGCCTCCTTCAGTCGTAAAAATGCATTTTCGCATTCTTTGGACCATTCGAACTTTTGCTTGCTCTCCGTCAGCTTATGCAAAGGTCGTGCAATGTTGGAAAAACCTTTTACAAACTTCCTGTAGTACGTGCAGAGCCCCAGGAAACTTCGCAGCTGATGGATGTTTTCGGGACGACTCCAACTCTTGACCGCGGATACCTTTTCTGGATCGGTTTGTACACCCTCAGAAGAGATGATGTGACCAAGATAGTTCACTTCCCGGCGGAACAAATTACATTTGGACGGGCTTAACTTCAGATTGGCTTCCTTAAGCTTTTGCAGCACCTTCCTAAGATTTGCCAGATGTTAATCGAAACTGCGTCCCACGATGATGATATCGTCTAAATAGACCAGACAGGATTCGTAGGAAAGTCCTCTTAACACTGTCTCCATAAGACGCTCGAACGTAGCTGGTGCATTGCAGAGGCCGAAGGGCATCACTTTAAACTGCCATAAGCCTTGTCTAGTTGTAAACGCTGTCTTCTCTCGGTCATCAGGGTGTATTTCAACCTGCCAGTAGCCGCTCTTTAAGTCCAGGGTCGAAAACCACTTGTGTCCGGAAAGAGTGTCCAAGGTGTCGTCTATCCGTGGAAGAGGGTAACTGTCTTTCTTGGTGATTTCATTCAGCCGTCGGTAATCAACACAAAATCTGGTGGAGCCATCTTTCTTTCGGACCAAGACGATGGGAGAGGCCCAAGGACTGGATGAAGGTTCGATTACATCATTCTCCTTCATCTCTTTCAGGAGGGTCTCAACCTCTTCCTTCTTGGCGAACGGTAGTTGTCTTGGATGCTGTTTAATAGGGGGGTGTTCTCCAGTGTAGATCCTATGCTGTGTTAAATTCGTACGGCCAACATCCTCCGATGTAGATGAAAACAGATGCTTGAAGTCATTCACCAATTTTTCCGCAGCAGTTCTTTGATCTTTCGATAAGGGTGCACTCCCAATTAACTTCGATGTCAAGGACTCAGAAGACACAGTCTCGTGGGAATTGATTCTTCTAATGATGCAGTTTACTGGAGTACAAGTTGCCAGCACTTCACCTTTCCGGATATTCCTTGGCCTTTCACTCACGTTGACGACTCTCACAGGAATTACATCTTTAGAAAGGTCCACCAGCGTAGATGCTACCAGCACTCCTTTTGGGCTATTGCTTAAGTTGGGGTATTCAATGAGTCCAAATCGAAAACTATTGCCTTCTTCAATGGAGCCAGGTATTAATGATTCGGACCTTGAGGGAATTGACAAATCTGTTTGGGCTATTATTTGATGAGCGGATTTTACATCACTTTCTGCGGGGAAAACGGCTATGTCTTCTCTCATCGAGTGCAGCTCATTTGTCTTGAAGTCGAGGTTGAAGTCATACTTCTTTAAAAAGTCCAATCCGAGAATGAAGGGATCCGTGATATCAGCGACGAATGCCGTATGATGGTAGGTGGCATTCCCAAACACTATTTCCAAGTCCACTTTACCGTCAATCTCGATTTTGTCACCTGTCACAGTCTGGAGACTTACGCGTGGCGATGTCCACAGCAGTTTCAATCCAAATTCACGAGCCACATCTGTCCTAACGATTGTCACATTGGCTCCAGTGTCGACAATCAGTTTGCAAGGATTCCCATTTACATGGGCGTAAATGAAAAGTCCATCACTGCCACTACTAGAAGAGGAAATCTGCAGAGCTCTGGTGGTGGTGATTTCCTTCCCTCGCGTAGCTTTGCGAGCCGGACAACTCCTTCGCAGGTGTCCTTCACTACCGCATTTCCAGCACTTCTGCTCTTGTTTCTTTTGGGCTGTTATGCTGCTCAGATGTCTTGTCAAGTCACCCAGTTGTCTCTCAAGTTCAGCGAGGTGGGACGACCTGGAATCACTCATCAGCTTCCAGAGTTCGGATGGGATGGCGATCCACACGGGTTGCTTGCCGGGCGGCCTCCAACTTCATCGCATACACAACAGCAGAATTCAGGTCTTTGACATCCGCCATCCGTAGAGCTTTCTGGATTTCCGGATCTCGAACCCCGTCGATGTAATAGTTGAGTGCCAGGTTGTCTCGAACATCCGCAGAACAGTCGCAAAAAGCAAGATGAGACAGTCTCTCGATGTCCGCCGCTAGCTCTTGCAGGGTTTCCCCGGTTTTCTGGAAACGGGACTTCAACTGGAGTCGACTGAAATCTTTCTGGCACTTCTCACCGAAGCGAAGCTCCAACGCAGATGTGAGGGCGGCGAAATCCAAGCGCTGGCTGTCCGGAAGGGTCTGAAGAATGTCCGCTGCGTCACCTCTCAGGGATGCTGCAAGATGGCAGGCCTTGGTAGCAGAGTCCCATCCGTTCGCTTCCGCCACTATCATGAATTGGGTCTTGTATACCTGCCACGAACTTTTCCCATCAAATGTGGCAAGTTTAATGGACGGTCGAGCAACAGATGTGGGAGCGCCAAACTGTACAGAACTGCTTTCCGCGGTCGCCAATCTCCTTTCCACGTCCTTAAAGATCTCTTCTTTAAGTAGATGAAATCTTCTATCTTCTTCTTCAAATTTATTTTCTACAGCGTTGAATCGGCTTTTAACGGTATCAAATTTTTCTTCAATAGCATCAACTCGATGATCTATGTCATTAAATTTATTTTCCATCACAGTCTTTACCGAAATAAGGTCGTTTTTAATTTCTTCTTGGTTAGACGTTAAGTCCATTTTCAGCACAGTTAAATTGCTTTTTAACTGGTCTTGATTTGCCAACATACTTGCAGTCAGATCACTTTTTAATTGTTCTTGATTAGCCGCCATATTATTTTTTAATTGTTCTTGATTAGCCGCCATATCGTTTTTTAATTGTTCTTGATTAGCCGCCATATCATTTTTTAATTGTTCTTGATTAGCCGCCAAACTTTCAGTCAAGTCGCTTTTCACAGCATTAATTGCTTCCAGAAGTTGTTTTAATTGGTCATCCATTGCGCGAGTAATCACCATAAAAACAAAGTCTATAAATTCAAACAGTCTTTATGAAAAAATGTCCAAAGTCACACTTACTCCAAGAAAGTCCAGAAGAAACCCCACGTTGGGCGCCAAATTGTAACGGATTCGGTGCGACTTCCACTTTCTTGAAATGAAAACACGGTTCTTGATAAAAACACAGGAAATTTATTTACACTATGTACAGGAAAGATCGTCAACAACTGCTAAATTATTCATCAGCAATTAAGCAATTATCACACAACACCGTAAACTCAACGTTTACACACGTATTTACTTCCAAATAGAAAACAACACAGCGAAATGCCTCGCTATAAACAGAGCTAATACACACTCTCAGTTCGAAATCTGAATCGAAACTCCACTGTTTATCCATCGCTAACGGCTTAAATACACCGAAAAGAAATGTCTCAAATATTCCAGAAAATGCTACAACGTTCTACAACTACACTTCCATTGATAAAATCAGTGAATGAAATAAGAAAAAAAGAATAGGGGGTTGTATACTTTAGCCATATGTTAAGGGGTTGTATACTTTAGCCATATGTTAAGGGGTTGTATATTCATTACGGGAAACTATTTACAGGTTACGTTACTACAATAATTACTATTTACAGAATTTGTAACATTGCCCCCTTCCTAAGGACTGCACGTCCCGGGCAGTACAATCCCCAGAAAGGGTGCAAACACAAGTCTATCACAAGTTCACATTAATTAATAACTAACAGATACAGAAAACAAAATAATAACAAGAAATATTACTAAACATTAAAAGAAAAAATTATCTACAACTTTTATGTTATCAACCACTATCGTTACTACAATAATTACTATTTACAGAATTTGTAACATTATTTGAAAATGAAAATGGTGTTTAGTTTGCAGCTAAAGAACAGAAATGTTTTTAATGAAGTAGGCAATACCTGTTTATTTGTGTGCTCAACTCGAATGGATGTTACATACACTCTTTCTGCGTCTCACAGTCAAATATTTAACTTTAATTTAGATTTACATTTTAATAAGTTGACGTATCGAAAAATATGCTATTAGCTCTAAATGATATATATAAGTCTTGCCGATGGAGTTTCACTTCTATTTTGATTGTTATGGTTTTTTTTTATAATCTTGATCATGTAATCATAAATACACATTGCAATAATTGAAAGTGACGAGTAAAATTATATGTGGGCTAATATTAATCGAAAAAAAATTAGTATTCATGTTCTTCTCACTTTAGAACAAAGTGTTACCTGTCTCACGGAATTCGAAACAAGACTCCGTGAGTTAAAATACAACCACCATGAAACTATTGAACTTATAAATTTGACAGAAAATCTTAAACATACAACCTTTAACTTTGGTGGCACGTTCTACCAACAAACTGATAGTCTCGCTATGGTTAACCCCTTGAGCCCTATCCTCAGTGAAGTCTATATGGACTATTTTCAACAAAAAATGTTTAAACTATTTGACCTTCCACTCTGGCTCAGATATGTTGACTACACTTTTACCCTCTTGGAGTGCACAGTTGATATGGTTCCACATATTATCGATTTAATTAACTCCGTCGATTCTAATGTTCAGTTTACAGCTGAAATTGAAAACATTTGTTCTTCGCCCTTTTTGGATGTGTTAATTAAAAAAAATAATAATGAATTTTCTACTACTGTTTATTGCAAACTATTTGCTGTCTGTCTTCCCGCACACTCTCGTTCGTGCCGTCCGATGAAGGAAAAACTGTCTGCCTTTTACACATTTGTCAACTGTGCCATTTGTTCTGATCAGACCCTACGTTTTGAAGAACTGAATTTTTGGAGGAATGTGGCTCTTGACAGAGGTTTTCCTCTTCAAATTGTTGACGAGGCTTTTTATAAACTCTCAACCCGAAATAAAACTCCCAACAAACCAAGGAATTCTTTTACAAATTTTGTGAGTTTACCGTTTTATTCAAAAATATCCTTTTGCATTTCTAGAATTCTTAGCAAGTTTGAGTTTCGCATATAATTTACAGATCTATAAATAAACTTTCTTTCACCAAACTGAAGGACCCAATCCAACCATTCGATCAGTAGGGCATCTATCATATTAATTGCCAACGTAAAATTGGATGCGCGGGGCAGACAAGGCGATCACTTAAGTTTCGTTTGAGGAACATGAAAACCACGTTAAATACCAGGAACTGAACAAATGTTCGATTGCCAAACATTGTTGGGACACTCGGCATCATTTTGTTTTTTCGGATTCCAAGATTATTTGCAGATCTACAAGGAATACAGACCTATAGGAATAGGAATTCCTATGCCGGGCTGATGAGTGCTAATAAGCACTAAACTGCAGTCCTCGGCTGGAAATGACTGAGCTGGCGGTGTATTTCACGTATTTCTGCTTTAGCCCTGGCTAATGGGCGGTAATTTACTGAATAAAACTAGTTATAGTTTTTGATTTTTACTGAAACTACATCAAAAAAATGATTGCAAGGATTTTTGAACACAGTTTTTCTCAAAAAGAGCTCACAGCGTGTTCGGATACTTTAAACTGGGAAAAGATAGAAATCCTGCGCCACTTCTACTCTTTCTTCAAGAAATGTTGCAAATGACTTCCCATGCGTAGATATCCGTGCTTGCTGATTACTCAGCATTGTTGCTAATGGTGACTCATCACCTCAATTATGTTAATAAAGCCTTGACCAATGCTTTGATGATGAAATCGGACCGTAAGTTTTTATCGAAGAAGTGATTGCTAAATGCTGGTACTAAATAAGTACCACTGCTATAAAACAGCGCAATGAATAATAACATCGACTCATCTGCATTATGTTGCGTATTAAAGGACATCAATGTAATGTCTATTTTAAAGAAAAAACAACAAAGTTTTATTTTAAATCCAAAATGTAATTGTTCTAGTTAACAACCACCTTTTGCAATATAGTGTGCAAAATTTCAGTCTCGGTTCAATAAAATCAATTCGTTTATAAGAAAAATATTTCTAGATGACATTTGTAGCATCCGTCAATTTTCCAAGGTTTAAAAATTTTTTTTTAAATTTTTATATGTTACTAGGGTCACCCGCACAGCTTTGCTCGTAGTTGAAAATTAAAAGGTCTTTTGATTCGTCTGTATATTTACAAATAATGTATGATTAATTTCTCGCCAATTGGCATGCCCATGTTACGGATGCACGTTATGATAACTTGGTGATTTACTCGTCCATCCTATGATAACTTTGCTCGGGAATATGTTCTTAAAATTGGAATATAAGAAAAAACAAAATCGAATTTTCGAAAAATCGCTTCGAGGTGCAAATTTCCATGCTACAAACTAATTCTATGCCAAATTTCAAGAAAATCGGCTGAACGGTCTAGGTGCTATGCGCGTCACAGAGATCCTGACAGAGAGAGAGAGAGAGAGAGATCTGGACAGAGAGATTTTCAGCTTTATTATTAGTAAAGAATGCAACGGTCGGAATACACGGAAGTCTGGCAGTGCAATGCTAAGTAAGTATATTGTAATAACTATGTAATTTTTTTTCAACCCTTATTGTAATTCCTCTCGTTTGCAGATTTTGAATCCCACCCAAATAAAAAACTAAATATTTGGTTTTTGAAAAAAAAAAAAAAAAATGTATTAGATGACATTTTGGTATACAATAAATATCCATTTTTTTTTGTTACATGGTATTCTAACGTTTAAGATAGAAGGAAATGATACATTGCAATGTTAATAAACAGAGGAAATGGTCATCAGAAAATGCTGGAATTCGAATGTGTAAAACGTAATATATTCAATCAGTTATAGTTTAATTTCTTTTTCAAGTATTCAACATCTTCAAAAATAGCTACGAATTGAGGACAAAGGATGTAAGAACAAAAATAAGTACTGTTTCATTTTGAAAAAGTTTTTGTAAAAATTGTATTTTGGTTTTCTTATAGAGTCGATATTTCCATGCTCGCAGAAAATTTAAACAGTTTTTTCTTTCCAGTTCTAATTTACTCTAAGGGCATTTGTTGGCGATATCAATTTTAAAACAATACTACCAGTAATGAGTTTAAAGAAAAGCACACACACGGAAATTAATATTGATAAAAATGTAAGAAAGGTCCCAAAAAATTTACTATCGAAGATGTGAGAAGTTTGAAAAATAAGAAACCTTAATAAGACACATAAACTATTAAAATAATTCTTCATTTAAATCAATGATTAAGGGAAATTAACCATGGATAAATCCGGGCCCGGATCTAGAAATTTTGGGTCCCCCTGAAACAAAATCTGTATACCCCCCCCCCCAAGGCTAGCAGTGTATGTTTGCAACGTTTATTGCTAGTTTCTTTCATTTTTTTCCTTTTCAATTTCTTGGGTCATTTAAGGACGTACCCCTTCCTCCCCCCGTCACTGGGCCTGGATAAGTCATGTCTTTGTTACTAAAAAAATTATAGTTTTTTTTCTTTTTAATATTAAAAAAATGTATGTCATTCATTTTTCATAACTCTTGAAATAACACTAATGTTTGGTACATGAAATTAATTGAATTTTTGCTCGCATTCCGTGCAGATATTATGCTTTCAAAGCAAGATTACTTACCTAGGTTAGGGGAAGGTTGCCGTCAATGAACCACATAACAGTTATCGATTTTTTTAGAAAGGAAATCCAACTCAAATTTCACTTTAATTACAGGAACAATTTCTCAGTGTATTTCTCTTTTCATAGTAATGTTCACATTCATGATAAATGTACACTATAAAGAATAAAATTTGAAAATAAATATTTTAGCATGTAGTCCATTCATGGCAGCCGGTTGCTATGGATGGACCATCGAGTTTCCATCGATGAACCACATTCTCAACTTTAAAAAAAAAAACGTGTAACTAACAAATATTTATAACAGGCGATCAATAAACACTACAAATAACAATAAGTTATAGAAAAAGAGATTATTTTCTAAGATGTTTTATTTTGGAATAAGAGGAACATAAAAAAACCTCAGCACTAACACTACTCACAGCTGTTGTCATCACGCCTCGTTCACCACTAGATTTTTTCCCAACCTGAGCAACACCATTCTTAGTTAATATATATTTTCAACCTCTTTTGACCGGTTGGGAGTTTTATTAAATCCATTTTGTGAAAATTTTCGTTCCACGCAAGATTGTACTTGCTCTCTAAAATGTCAAGGAACTTATCGACCAATTTATTACTGAAACCAAAAGTTTAAGTCTCAAACTACCAGACAATATAGTACTAACAGACTTTTTGTCTTAATTAAATCTGCAGGACACGTTATTTTTCTCATTCACTTGAATGGTCAATTCCCAAATTTTTCGGAAGTAATTCCAAAAACGTCTTTTCTAGTTTCAAAATTTGATTCACTAATCACATTCCTATTTCGGAGGGCTTACCTCCTGAATTTCTAATAAGTGACAACAAACCGGTTTTTAGCCTACTTTCCCAGTAAAAGTCAGAAAAAGAAGAAACAAGAAGTTCTGTCTAGAACTAGATGAGCCTACTTTCCCGTATACCCATACTACTTTCTAGTACCTGATCAATATTCTCAAAAATAGCTAAAATCGCAAATTTTTTCAAATATATTTTTTTAAAACATTTTAAGCTGATTTCTAGGAATAAAACATTCCTTACTTTTCTTTTAGAAAACGAACAAATAAAATAGCAGCACCTTTTAAGCAAAGCAGCTAATACACTTCTTTCCATTAAAAAAAATAATCTTTAACAGAAAAAATAATATAATAAGTTCATTAAAATAAATGCATCATATAAAAAAAAATCGTTTATTTTTCCCCTGTTGCCAAAAATAATTTTTTAAACGAATTAATGCACTTACCAAAATAAATAAAAACAATAAAATGTCAACTTAAAAAAATAATTTTCATTGTCAAAAAAAAAAAAAAATCGTCTGCGCATAGGGTCTGGTGCTGTAAATGGTCATAAAATCGTAGGTTTTCAACTTAAGTGGATATTAAGTATAATAAATTCTTTAAACACTTCAACTTTTTTTGTTGTTATTTTACATTGCATTATTAAAGAACACAATACATAGAATTTCAGGGGAAAAAATATTGATTTAAGTAGTTTATAAGAGTTTCATTTCCCTTTGTATTTATGACCACTTTACCCCATGGGGTGGGGAAAAGTGGTCATAGCATGGGGTAAAGTGGTCATAGTTAAAAATAGATGCAAAACCATTATAAATAACCGTAATATTTGTATATTTCGGTTATTTTTATAGTTACAAGTATATGCACGAGTATATGCGGGTATACATAAGCATGTATACGTGATTACCTACAGTACGCGTCTATAAGAGTATATACGCGTATAAACGAACATCATATGCGTGTATGCACTTGTATCTCGAGTATATACATGTATACCTGAATATATGTGTGTATAGTAGACATATTTACCCATATCTTGGTATACATTCATACATATACGGGTATACACGAGTTATTTCGAGGATACATCCAGTGCGTGTTTGTACATGCCTACTCACGTACATACATATGGAAGCAACGAGTATACACGTATGTTTACGTGTAAACACGATTATGTACCAGTATAGACGTATATACCGCCGCACTCAGCCGTGCGGGGGGCCCGCTACGCGGACCCCCCGGGCGGTGGAACCTAAGGCCTACGGCTAAGAGGTGGGGTGCGTGCGGAGAAAAGAAAAGTATAGACGTATACACGTACATTTACGTGTATATCAGTACATGTATGTATACACGGGTAAGTGTATACATACATGTATGTATACACGGGTAAGTGTATATATACATGTACTGATATACATACACCCTTACTGATACAATACACCCCTTATACACATGTATGCTTACAGAGTGAATCCAAGCTCTGGGGCAAAAAACAAAGGGGTGTGAGAAGGGAGGATACGAAGCAAAGATTCATAATGAACTTATGGTCGCTGACCCAATACATGCACACTAAGCCAGAAACTAATGGATGCAAAACAGGCCACAAATTTGTTACACAAAGATGATTTTACCTGACCGGCTGGTGGCGTGATGGTTAGGCGCTGGCCTTGTACGTCTGTGGACCCGGGTTCTGACCTGGGGATGCCAGTCGGTGGATTTTCGAGACGCAGAAACTCATCAGCGCTCATGTCGTATGATTATGCGGCATGTAAAAGATCCCTAGGGTATTCGTTTGGCTTAGAATTTCCTAGGCTAAATTAAATTCCTAGTGCAATTTCGCATCAAAGAGAGCCCAAGTGCCTCCCCCTGGTGGAAACTGGGCGTCAAAAAAACTACCGTGTCATGCATCAGCGTCTTAATGGTGACACATAAAAGACTGATGCATTGTAGGGGAGCGCACTAGGTCTGGTTATGGCCCAGACGCCTCTTCAGGTGGGACTCTTATACAGCCCCATTGGGGAAAAAAAGATCATTTTAACCAACATTTTAGTATTTTAGAATTATTTAGAGCAGATGTTAAAGTTACGGCTTGTAGTAGCTCTAATACACGCATCGCAACAAAGGCAAAGCGACTGATGAAAGTTTTTCAAAAGTCTCATTATTGCAACAGAGAGTGCTTTGTGATTGCGACGCATGTATTACAGCAGCCGGCCACAAATTTCTTCAATCACTTTAACCCTTTCTTAAGACCTAAAATGTTGCGTAAAATTGTCTTTGTGTAATCAATTTGTGACCTGTTTTGCATCCTTCAAGTTCTGACTTTGCGTGCATGTAGCGCGTCAGCGTTTTTTTTTTTTTTTTTGTGACCATATGTTCCTTATGATGCTTGCTTCTTCTACTCCCCTCTTACATCTTTTAAGAATTTGCCCAATAGTTTAAACTCACCCTGTCTACATGTATATCATATGCTTGTGTGTAAGTGTATACTCGAGTTTCCAGTACGTACGTATATATACGTGTCTACCTGAGTATATAGGTGATCGTATATATACGAGTAATAAGCGGGTATATTCGTGTATAGTCGAATGTATATCTTTATAGACAAAAAATGCTTGCAGATACCCATATACTACGCGTTTATTGGTGCATTTATGTGAATACGTATATATATATACGTGCCTACACGAGTATATGAGTATGCATACGCATATACTCGTATATTTAACCCTGTTTACTGTAAAAACAATACATATTAAGTGAAATTAATATTTCATTTTGTCTGCCTCGTACTTAAAGATTAAGTGACGTTAGAAGGACAGTATTCGTTAAGCCTAATATTATGATCACTTTACCCCATCTTACTTAAATTGTTCCAAAAAATTAACCGAAATAGATTCAGCTAACTGCTAATGAGTAATAGTTCTTGAGACAAGTAGGAAGCTTCCTGTGCAGTCAATCTGTTCATAATTCTAACAAACAAAATTTTCCAAGAAAGTTAAAAGAGGTGTTTAGATTTTGAATTTTTTCATATTCACACAAAATATTTTATTTTACCAAATAAAATTTAGCCAGTTGTAAAATTTTGTATTCAAAATATAATTTCTAACTGCCCTATTGTAAAATAAAATTTTCACATTTATTCGAAACATTTATTTCCAAACTATAGCCATTTATTTGACGTATGACCACTTTACCCAATTGACCACTTTCCCCCACCAGACCCTATCTTTAACATAAATGACTGACTTGATTCGTCGAAAACTGAATACCTAAATTAAAACTTTAGCGTGAAAATAAAAACAAGTCATATCAACAATAATTATTTCACAGTTAAAACCACAGCAGCGGAGTCGGAGTCGGAGTCAATCTCATTTTGGGATAAAAGAGTCAGAGTCGAACATCCAAGAATCGGAGTCAGTCATTTGTCCTCCGTGTATAAATGTTTGCCAAAGCTACGAAGTCAGAGTCGAAGTCGGGGAGTCGGAGTCCGATTAATTGTCGGGCACAGGAGTCAGAGTCGCAGTCAGGTGCCCCTAAATTCTCGGAGTCGGAGTCGGGAGTAGGTCGTCAAGAGCTATTTCCAACAAAGTTTGTTTGAAATAAATCCGCCTTTAAGTTCGAAATCTATATTGACTTTCAGTTTCCCCTTAGGCGCTAATGTTAAGAGATTTGAACTGTTCAAAATTGAACGAAAACTTGTTCAAATCAAAAAGATATTTTCGATACATGTTTTTCATCAAAAGCTTTTTCCTACAAAGTTTGTTTGGAGCCACTTCGCTTCTAAGTTCAAGATTTATTTTTGATTTGAATTTCCCCGTAGGCGCTAATGTTAAGTTTTTTTGAACTGTTCAAAATTGAACGAAAAATTGTTCAAATCAAAAAATGAAAGATGGGAATGAGATGTCCTCGGCGAGATCTTTCTAACAAAAAAAATTTGTTCGAATCGGACTATTCATTCAAAAGTTATTAGGGGGGGGACAGACAGACAGACCGACAGACATTTTTCCCCATCTCAATACCTTACTTTCCAATTTTTAATTTTTCAATATTTATTTAACTATTTTATTTATTTTTGACCATTTTATTATTTTTTGTTTTTCGGAGTATTTTTAAGATGTATTAAGCCTTCTTTCATGCTTTTTTCTTCTTTCTCTGATTTTTACTGGGAAAGTAGGCTTAACAAGAAGTTCTGTCTAGAACTAGACGAGCCTACTTTCCCGTATACCCATACTACTTTCTAGTACCTGATCAATGTTCTCAAAATAGCTAACATCGCAAATTGTTTCAAACATATTTTCCCAATATTTTAAGCTACTTTCTAGGAATAAAATATTCCTCACTCATTTAAAAAAATTAGATGCGTAAAAAAAAGAAAAAAAAAAACAAAACGAACAAATAAAATATCAGCAACTTTTAAACAAAGCAGCTAATACACTTTTTTTCATTTAAAAAAAATTCTTCAACAGCTTTCAAAACGAAAAAAAAATAATAAAAATTAATAAGCTCATTAAAATAAATACATCCTATCAAAAAAAAAAAAAAATCGTTTCTTTTCCCCTGTTGCCAAAAATAATTTTTTAAATGAATTAATGCACTTATCAAGATAAATAAAAACAATAAAATGTCAACGTAAAGAAATACTTTTCATTGTCAAAAAAAAAAAAAAAATCGTCTGCGCGTATCTTTTTGTAGAAACATAAATGACTTCGAGTTTATTCACCGAAAACTGAATACCTAAATAAAAACTTTAGCGTTGAAATAAAAACAAATCACATCAACAATAATTATTTCACAGTTAAAACCATAGCGTCGGAGTCGGAGTCAATCTAATTTTGGGATGAAGGAGTCGGAGTCGAATATCCAAGAATCGGAGTCAGTCATTTGTCCGTGTATAAATTTTTGCCAAAGCTAGGAAGTCATAGTCGAAGTCGGGGAGTCGGAGTCCGATTAATTGTCGGGCACAGGAGTCGGATTCGGATTCAGGTGCCCCTAAATTCTCGGAGTCGGAGTCTGGAGTTCGGCGTCAAGAGCTATTTCCAACAAAATTTGTTTGAAGTAAATCCGCCTTCAAATACGGAATCTACATTGACTTTCAGTTTCCCCGTAGGCGCTAATGTTAAGGGATTTGAACTGTTCAAAATTGAACAGAAAATTGTTCAAATCAAAAAGATATTTTATATACAAGTTTTTCATCAAAAGCTTTTTCCTACAAAGTTTGTTTGAAGCAAATTCGCCTCACAGTTCGGAATTGCCTTGAATTTCCCCGTAGGAGCTAATGTTAAGTTTTTTTGAACTGTTCAAAATTGAACAAAAAATGGTTCAAATCAAAAAGTGAAATATGGGAATGAGGTGTCCTTGCCGAGATCTTTCGAACAAAAAAAAGTTTGTTCGAATCGGACTATTCATTCAAAAGTTATTAGGGGGGGACAGACAGACAGACCGACAGACAGACAGACCGACAGACAGACAGACCGACAGACAGACAGACCGACAGACATTTTTCCCCATCTCAATACCCTACTTTCCAATTTTTAATTTTTCGATATTTATTTAATTATTTTTTTTATTTTTGACTTTTTTTTGTTTTTCGGGATATTTTTAAGATGCATTAAGTCTTCTTTCATGCTTTTTTCTTCTTTTTCTGACTTTTACTGGGAAAGTAGGCTAAAAAGCATGAAAGAAGGCTTAATGCAGCTTAAAAATATCCCGAAAAACAAAAAAAAGTCAAAAATAAATAAAATAATTAAATAAATATCGAAAAATTAAAAATTGGAAAGTAGGGTATTGAGATGGGGAAAAATGTCTGTCGGTCTGTCTGTATGTCGGTCTGTCTGTCTGTCTGACTGTCGGTCTGTCTGTCTGTCGGTCTGTCTGTCTGTCCCCCCCTAATAACTTTTGAATGAATAGTCCGATTCGAACAAACTTTTTTTTGTTTGAAAGATCTCGGCAAGGACACCTCATTCCCATATTTTGCTTTTTGGTTTGAACTATTTTTTGTTCAATTTTGCACAGTTCAAAAAAACTTAACATTAGCTCCTACGGGGAAATTCAAGGCAATTCCGAACTGTGAGGCGAATTTGCTTCAAACAAACTTTGTAGGAAAAAGCTTTTGATGGAAAACTTGTATATAAAATATCTTTTTGATTTGAACAATTTTCTGTTCAATTTTGAACAGTTCAAATCCCTTAACATTAGCGCCTACGGGGAAACTGAAAGTCAATGTAGATTCCTTACTTGAAGGCGGATTTACTTCAAACAAATTTTGTTGGAAATAGCTCTTGACGCCAAACTCCAGACTCCGACTCCGAGAATTTAGGGGCACCTGAATCCGAATCCGACTCCTGTGCCCGACAATTAATCGGACTCCGACTCCCCGACTTCGACTGTGACTTCCTAGCTTTGGCAAAAATTTATACACGGACAAATGACTGACTCCGATTCTTGGATATTCGACTCCGACTCCTTCATCCCAAAATTAGATTGACTCCGACTCCGACGCTATGGTTTTAACTGTGAAATAATTATTGTTGACGTGATTTGTTTTTATTTTAACGCTAAAGTTTTTATTTAGGTATTCAGTTTTCGGTGAATAAACTCGAAGTCATTTATGTTTCTACATAAAGATACGCGCAGACGATTTTTTTTTTTTTGACAATGAAAAGTATTTCTTTACGTTGACATTTTATTGCTTTTATTTATCTTGATAAGTGCATTTATTCATTTAAAAAATTATTTTTGGCAACAGGGGAAAAAGAAACGATTTTTTTTTGATAGGATGTATTTATTTTAATGAGCTTATTAATTTTCATTATTTTTTTTTCGTTTTTAAAGCTGTTGAAGAATTTTTTTTTAATGGAAAAAAGTGAATTAGCTGCTTTGTTTAAAAGTTGCTGCTATTTTGTTTGTTCGTTTTTTTCTTCTTTTTTTTACGCATCTAATTTTTTTAGATGAGTGAGGAATATTTTATTCCTAGAAAGAAGCTTAAAATATTGGAAAAATATGTTTGAAACAATTTGCGACTTTAGCTATTTTGAGAACATTGATCAGGTACTAGAAAGTAGTATGGGTATACGGGAAAGTAGGCTCGTCTAGTTCTAGACAGAACTTCTTGTTTATCTTTCATGCGACCGTTTCAAGTAGTTTTCGACTTTATATTGTCGGCAGACTTCGTTAAAGTTCATACCACCATTTCTATAAGTTACTGTATCTCATTACATACTCTCACTTGTCTACTTTCATATGTTACAAAAGTTTGCCTTTTTCTGGATCAGCAAAAGTGTTTGAAACTCTATTCATATGCTTTTAATTTTCAATCAATTTTATTAAAAAAATTTGAGATGAAATTATAATGAAGTAAAATACTTTTCATGAAATGCAGAGAAACTTGTTTTCGTGATTATGATATTTATTTTAAAACTATTGAGCAATTTTAAAATGAAATTGAGCTGAAGTTGCAACAATATTTGCGATTTTCCGTGAATGAACCACTTTGTCAAGTGGTCCTTTCATGAAAACACCTAGCGGTTCAATGATATTGCGCCATTTTGAATATTCTCATAGATGTTAATGCTGTGACGAAACACGATGAAACATAAAGTATATGGAATTGTGCTTGAAAAGACACTATTTTAAGTCAATGTTCACGTTTAATTGATCAATGATATTCAAAACATGTTATAACTAAATGAAAATCTCAAAAATTAGTAAGATAATAGTTAGAAATCTTATCTGACCGATTAACAATATAACTAAATAATTTTAGCTACTTGACGGCTCTGCAGCAGACTGTTTTCAAACAGAGGAAGAAACAAAAACTGATTACGCGTCTGCACAAACTCGAGTACGGGAAGAATCATTGCGGTCTAGTCATTGAACCGGTTCATTGACGTCAACCTTCCCCTAAATATATATCATGTTTATGTGATGCCTTCTGTTCCTTTAAAACAAACTCAAATGACCAATGAGCACCTGCAGGTGTGCGATCTCTCAAAATTCCCGGAAAGTGTCATTCCCCTTTAATCTGTTCATTCTGCTATCCCTAGGGTAAATTGGGATAATTCTCGGAAATTTGAACAATAGCGCAATCAAGCGCAGAGAAAGAAAATAGGACAGTTTCTCTTCTGAACATATTACACAGTGGATTTTGTTTTTGGAAGTTAAGATATGGTTTGGAAACTGATATTATTCAACCGTGTGCTGATCACAAAAGAACATATTGACAGGTTTATATAAATACTGGAAATACCCTAAATAAACGCACAAACATCTAAAGCACTCTACAAAAAGAACACGGACATCTAAGAAAGAGGCTAATTGACTTGGAGGCAGGGCACATCGCACGTCACTTCTCGGAGAGTCACGTGACTCCTCGTTTCAGGGGAAAACGAAACTAATCTATTTTAACTTGTAAATAACTTTCAAAATATCGCATTGAAATGAGACAAAAAATGTTTTCTGACATTTTTAGGTCATTCTGAGTGTATTAAAATTAGAAACAAAAAATGCTGCCATTGTCCATGTTTATTCCATTGTAACGAAATTCCCGTTACAACGATTAAAATTTGTGATTCCTTAAAATTCGTTGTAAAGTGATTTTATTGTAAATTTTTTTTTTGTTTGAAAAAAAAAAAAAAAGATATTTTTGAAGATTTTAAGAAGCTTAAGATCTTTAAAAATCAATGTCGACTTGCAGCTCAAAAATTCAATTTTTACTTCCTGGCGCGAAGTGCATGACGAATATTGTGCTTAAGGATTTTTTTTTACTGAAATGTTAGCTTAAATTTCTATTTTAATCATTTTCTGACGACTTTTGAATATTCTTTCAGCATGTTCGTAATAAAAATTCTTTAAAATAACGCGAGGCAGTAAGAAGCAAATGGATTAAGTCCCAAAATTTGAAATTTGGAGATAACGAGTACTAACAGTAGAGGAAAATCTCTCTTATGGGGCAGGAAATAATACTAGTTGTCCTGCTATACAGCATGGTTTTGAAGTATTTCAATGAAAGCCAACCCAGGACCTTATCTTTAAACGCGTTTTACTCGCATCCCTTTGCTTCTTACTACCTTATATACCTCTGCATTTTTTTCTAAAACTATATTAAGAGTACAAAATTGGAGAATTTATTATAAATCTGGCTCACTTTTTGAGGCTATACTTGAAATTTAATTACTTATGCATTTTTCGTAAAACAATCACCGTGGATTTTGTTGAAATTCAATTTCACTAATATTCATTTTGAAAAGATGACTGTAACCTTTTAAAAGAAAAAAAAAATATTTAAGAGCTGAAAATGCCTCTAAATATTTCTGCTCGTTTTATATTTCATTAGCAAACATACCCAACTATCCAACGTCGCCAGGATCAGTAATAATATTGAGAAACAATTTATTCTTTATTTTTTTTTTTCATTTTAGCTGTGTCCAGCGGTTTCACCCGCGTTAATAAGACAACAATGTAATGAAAAAACTATTTTACGTACTTTGCGCTATGATATACAGTCGACTCCCGCTACAACGCGATCTGACTTACGCGAAACGGCAATAACGCGAATTTCTCAGGAGCAACGAATTTTAGAGCTAAAGCGAATTTCTCGCACTCAAGGCGAAAGTATTTAGAAAAAAATCGTGATGCTAAGTTTCGGCTTTGTTATAGCTTACTATACATTGACTTCATGAATGTACTTTCATCCTTTCAGCATCAGTAACTGCACAAGTTCCCACACACCACCTTAAAAACATAGCATTATTAGTGTGTATGTATCACCACTCATCATTTTTCATTTATTTATTCTAAATATGAAAGGTGATGAAATATTGTGGCATCTAGGCACGCTGTTTCATCTAAAGTTTGAAGATGGAAACAAAAAGCGAAAATTAGGAAAAAGCTGAGACAATTTAAGAAAAGGTAAAGATTATCGATACGCTAAGGCGTAAGGGGCTTTCAGATGAGTAAAAATTGGTCAAACAAACGTTTTTTCATTCATTATATTTCTAAAAACTAGACCTTTAGCTGAACAGTTTTAAAAAAAAATGAATTGATGGAAAACTGGCGAAGTTATGACACTTTTTCTGGGAGCCACGCCTCCTTTTTTTTTTACTAAAAAATGCATATAGAAAATACATATAAAATGCATGAGTAAAAAAAAAGCATATAATATTTAAATTTTTAATACTAATATCATTTCAAATGAATCATAAGACCTTATTTGTGGTGAATTTGTATTAAAAACTAAATTGTTTCTTTAATAATGAAATGTGCAATAGAAAAATAGAAAATGTTGATTTCCTCAAATCCTAATTTTCGACATAATTACAAAACTTAAACTGCTCCTTGCAAACGAATTATTATTTAAATTTGCTGAAAATTTTATGCCAAGTATTTAAGTGGTTTGTTAACATTTTGTTGTGAAAGATTTCTCTGTTTGATTAGTTTGTGGAGTATATTCACTATATTTTATTGAAATATGAACATATTTTATCGAAAGCGTCTAGTTTTGGGCTTTTTTTCTCATTATTTATCTTTACCACAAAGTTTTGAAAAAAGTAATTCCAACATCCTAATTTCGGTTATTTTACATATCACATTTAGCTAGTATTTTGTAAATTTGATGCATTTTCGTTTAAAAGGAGTAATATGACAAAAGCGTTATAAAATCTAATTTTAAATTAAAAAAAATAAATTTTTAAATTATTCACTGAAATTTCATATTTGAGTTGGTATTAGCATCATGTAACTATTCTGAAAATGTCAAAGAAATTCATTGAAAATTACTTAAAAAAAATTGAAACCCCCATATCTCCTTCAACTAGAAAGTGGGTCGAAGGTACCTCGACAATTAGATATGAGTGAATTTTTGATACGTATAGTTAAAAGTCAAGAGAAAGGCCATCCGTATGTCCGGACCTAAATTTTAATATGAAGCTCACAGAGTAGCGTTCAAGCAAAATGCAAACAATATGAAATTGGAATCTGCTCTTGTATTTTAGATTATAGAAACCCTGAAAGGGGGTGTTACCATAAATTTAAAGATTATAAAAATAAATGCAAAGCTACTGTATTAAAAAATATATTCGAATGACGATCAGATTGCGCAGCATCTTCAATTTTTAAGTTATAAATGTAACTTACTGTATATACTGTGTAGTTACTCTTACAGCGCAGTGCTTTATTATTACTAGTACATACTATACGTAACAAAGTACTGTTTTATTTTTATGTCTTTCTCTCCCACTGATCATTGCTTTTGTGTATTGTAACAGTATTTTATATTGAATGATGCAGCTTTTTTAAAAATAAAGTAAAACTTCAGCTCTTTATGTAAGAAACGGTAATATGCAGTTAAAAAATGGTCGAAAACAGTTTAAAATGTCTAAAATGATTCAGTATGTTAATTAAAAAAAATATATACACAACACTTATCCACAACGCAAACATTTCGACTTACGCGAGGAGTCTTGGAACGCATCCCTTGCGTAAGTCGGGATCCGACTGCATACATATAGTAAAAAATGACGCAATTACCCACATCAATGTTTTCCATTTAATAAAAAAAATCAATAAAAATAATTGAAAACCCTTGATTTATAAATTAATTAATTTTTAAATGAGCCGGGAAATAAATGCTGCAAATCTACCCATCCGCAGCCGGGTTCGAACTCGATTTCTAGGGTTTCTGGCCAAGCGATTTACTGACTGAGCTATTCGGGCAACAAAAGTTCAAGCTTTGGTGCAACAAGAAAGGCATCAAGGTTATTATTGATTTAAGCTCAATTTATTGATGATCCATTCCTATTAGTCACAGTGTGATATCATATAGCCTTCGTCAAAAAATGAACTATTCAACACACACAAAAAAAAAAGTTTCAATTCGTTCCTGAGATTAGAAAGTTCAAACAATCAAACAAACTTTTCAGCTTTATATTATTAGTATAGATTCATTTACCAGAAATATTTAGCGTCTGTAATAAACATGTAAACATGATGAATCGTTAAGGTTGCAATTCCGTCAAGATCCAACGGTCGTTTATTTTACGACTTCGCATCCAAACAAACCGTACCTTTCCAGAAACGTATTTTTTAAGCTAAGAAATACGTGAAACCACATTGCACTACAGCCATTTTTACTATTCCTAAATGTTTGTATTTATGATAAAGAAGTACATTAATATGCAAATTCGGCAGAGCATTTTTCAAAATGTGCAGTTACATAACATTTGATGTCATAAATTTTGAAGTGGAACTGACTTCTCAGAGAAGTTTAATTGTTTCGAAGATCAAAAAACGATAACTATTTATTATACATTAGGATACCCATAGGCAATAGAGGATGAAATTTATTTTTGAGCAATTTTTGGAAATAGAACAAAGTAAGGATTACAAGCGAAGTTTCAGTTTTAAGTTTACATTGGTGTTTGCCAGTGTGTGTTTGGAGGAAGAGGACTGATGTTAAGCCCTTTTTTAACATTATTCCAGCTCTAATATACAGATAAAAAAAATGCTGGATTCTTTAATATTTTTGATTTTTGTTGGACTTGTACGTTTTATATGTGCTGAGCAGATTTTGACCATTTTTTAAAAATGTCTGTTTCTAATTGTTCCGTGTTTCCTTAGCTGGATGTCTAAGAAAGAGGGGAGGCTTATGTTCAAAAGTGGGCGTCTTATAGCTAAAGTAATGATATTCTTGATCACGTGTTTTCCGTTTATATGTACCTACAAAAATATCGTTTCTTGGTAGGGGCTCCAGCGATTAGTGGTAATATTTATATTTCGCTCACGATTTACTTTTCAAGTATATTAAAACTGTTTTTGAACCATGGAAAAATACGATTTTATAAAAAATAAATAAATAAATGAACAAATAAATAAAATAAATAAATGAAGTCGATGGAGGTTATGTCTATCAGGTTATGTTATTAAATTAGAAAAATAGACCGTGCATTTGTTTTTCGTCATTCTCTATTCTTTATCAGGTTTTTCCAAAAAAAATCCCACAGCTGGATACGATTTAGAAATTAATCAAATTTTCCAGAAGATCCAAATATTTACGTCTTTAAGCTGTTCAAAATAGAACGGAAATTGCTAAAATCAAAAAAGAAGAAATTCGGCTCGAAACAAAGAAAAAAATCGTTTCACTGACTTCAAATTTATTCTTAGAGACATATATATAGAACAACAGATACATACATCCTCATCTCATTATTTTTCAATTATATTTATGAATTTGTTTTATTTCTGACTCTTTTATGAATACTTTTAGTCAGATTGATATTTATATCTGCTTTATCTTAAGTGGAAAGTATTACGGAAAAGGCATAAAAAAATATAGCAACGAATGAAAACGTATTTAACAAAAGAATAGAAAGTAATGCTTTTTTTTACACGCGCTCTGACTTGTTAGTAAATAAAAATTATAGTGAAAACTAAATGTTTTACAAGAATAAATGGAAACGAAATCAAACTGATGTGTGCATCACATGACTTCCTTTTACGCTAATTTAATGATAATAGTGCCTTGGAGTAAGCAAGGAAACACTTTATATCGGGTGAGTGCAAAAGTTCGTACGGAGTTTGTGAAAGAAAGTCATATAGTGATTAGGAAAGCAAAACTCTTTATTCAATCAATGATATATTCTAAATCGTAGTCTATAATCTTCTTCCAACGTTCTGGCAGCATACGGATGCTCCGATCATAAAAACTGCGTGGTTTAGATTCGAAGAACGAAGACACAACGTTTTGTAAGGCATTCAAAGAGTCAAGTTTTTTTTTCCATTTAAATGATTTTGCAATGACCGGAATAAGTGATAATCCGATGGTGCGATATCAGGAGAATACGGTGGATGAGTTAGGACATCCCATTTCAGGCTGTTCAGTTTGCATAGCGTCTGTCTTGAAACGTGTGGTATAGCGTTATCTTGATGAAAGACTACGTCTTTGCAATTTGACAATGCGATTTGACAAACTCGGATGTTTTTGTTTGATTTCTCGGTTCAGATTAGTTAATTGACGACAGTACTTGTCCGAATCAATCGTTTGGCCGCGGGGAGAAACTCAAAATAAATTATACCCTTGCAATCCCACCAAACACAGAGCATAACCTTCATCGGGTGCAAACTGGTCTTTGCCATTGCGTCACCATGTTCACCTGCCTGTTTCCAGGTGCGTTTGCGCTGAAGGTTGTTGTACAGGACCCATTTTTCATCGCCCGTCACTAATCGATCCAAAAACGGCTCGTTTTTGAGCCACTCGAATAAAGATACGGCAGCAGAAATTCACTGGATTTTGTTGCTCTCGGTCAACAAATGGGGCACCCATATATCGAGCTTTAAATCAAATCCGATTTTTTTTAAACGCCGAAAAGCGGTTGATCGGTCATCGTTAAGTGCTGTAGCAACTTCCTATGTTGAAATTCGCGGAGTATTCTGAACTAAAGAACGCAAAACGTCGTCATCAATGTCGGAAGGTCGACCTGAGCGTGGCTCGTCTTCCAGCTTAAAATATCCGCAACGAAATTTTGCAAATCATTTTTCCACAGTTCGTTTAGCTGGTGCTTGATCTTGATAAACGTCTTGAATGTTTTTTACGACTGCTGCAACGTTTATTCCCTTCCGAAACTCGTAAAGCATAACATGCCGTAAATGCACTTTATCAACACTCATTTTAAAAGTAATCTTTCTCGAAGCAGTTTGTATCTGCACAAATTATTTTGATTGGAATGAAAGCTGAACACGTCACCTTTCCAACGATTTGACTTACGCAGATAGTGGTATTAATGACAACACATTACGCCTGTTCTAACGCTATCTATTGCAACTCCGCACGAACTTTTGCACTCACCCAATACATTTTTACCACTTGTTTTTTCGCACGAAAGCAAAAAAAAAAAAAAAAAAAAAAAAATAATAATAATTACGCAGGTTAATTCTCCCAATATTGGTAACTTTAATGTGATTAATTCCCTAAATAGCGCCAATAGAGGCCAAATTTATCCCAGAAAAAAAGCAAAAAAAAAAAAAAAAAAAGACGACAAAGCTTGGTGACCAAAAGACTGGAGATATATCGCCAAGTGTCTGCCAAATTATAACACCACTTGAGTTGCTATTAAAATGAACAATAATTTAACCCCAAAAATGAGTAAAAGATCCCTTTTGAAACATCCGAATGTAACCAAAAGGGGAGGTGCACAACTAGACCTCACTAAGAGTCTGCTCACCAAATTTCATCTTTCTACAGCGTACCGCTTTAGAGTTATGCGAGATACATACGCATTAGGTTGGGCCGGAAAAAGGAAATTTTCGAGAAGCAACTTCTAATAGCAAAAAAAAAAAAAAAGTTGTGTATTGCCATCCTAAACATGGGAAAAATAATTAAAAAAATCAATATTTTTGTTTTTAGATCGCGCTTTGGCAGCAAAGTTTGAAAAAAAGGTAAAAAATGCACAATTTTTAAATATTTTTATAAAAACCAAGGTGTTCAAAAATTTTGTTTTAATCCCGTTTAAATGATTCCTTTTAATAGTCTTTTAATATATCTTTGAAAATATTTGCATTTCTTTAGTTTTTAGTTCGCGCATAAGCCTTAAAGTTATGTAAAATCAACTTAAAATCGACGTTTTTAGCTTATTTTGTATATTGCAGTTTTCTTCTTTCAAACCCCAATTGTATACATTTTTTACAGTAAATGTGCACTATACAGCTCTTTGCTGGAACTGCAATTAAATTATGTTGCATTAACAACCCCGAACCCACACCAATTTGATGGTTGCACTGGCATTCCACCTGCAGTTCCCAAGAAGAATGGTTATTGACAGGAGTCATACATTTTTAAAGATACTTACAATAATAATAATAACTATTTGGTTTTAAACAAGTTTCTAAGTTTCGATCAAGGTTTGAAGTTGGATTTGTGACTCAAATTTTGCTTTGAGGATCGTGATCATAAAGGTTTTCACATCAATCCATATCTTGTTTCATCCCAAAAAAAAACCCCTACCTACCGACTCACTAACCAGTTTAAAAACCCATTCCACAGCCGGCGTGTAAAAGAGGAACATTTACTGATTTATGGGTAAAACATCAACTGTTTTTGTAAACTTATTATTAACTTAGAAGGGGTCGGAAGAAATCGAATTTTTGGAAACTGACTTAAAAAGCGAGCAAAAGTATTTGATAGATAGTGTTATTGCAATACAGAAAGAAAAATGTGACTTTGATCTTGCTCCCATAAAAAACTAAAACGTTTCAGTCATTAGCTTTCGTTAACGTGTGCTAACGGAGTGCTGGGACTGTATAATATTTAAACTAAACTACTAAATGAGATGAAGTGGAATGGATGCACTCGTAAATATTATCTTTAACAACTATGCTTCTATGGTTTGATATAATTAAAATTTTTAAGAAAGGAGCAAACTTCCGTGAAACATGGACCTGTACACTTATTTAAAGTTACAAAATCTTCAAGTCAGATGTGTGATAATCTTCCAAATATCTTGGATCCGGTGATTCAATGAAATGCTTCCTTTATTATTTTTGAGAAGTTGTTATTGTTCATGGCAATGCACTAAATGCGAAATATAAAGGAGTTGGATTACAGTCCGGTATCTATACGACGCAAAAAACTACCAATCAAGAAACACTTCAAATGCTATAAGAGAATTTCTTCCACCAATATTAAAATTTGAAGATTCGAACTACAGCAGTTAGTTGACAGGTCAACGTGTTTACTTACTCCGCTTCAGTGATGATAAGAAAAACAAGTATATTTTATCGTTTCTAGAAACTATACACGTATTCCTAAGTATGTATTCTTAAAATTCCCATATCACGAATGGGCAGTTGAATGGATTGTGGAATTGTTCAGTGAATCTACAGAAATTCATTTGAGATATTAGAAGGAAGAGATGGATTTATATGAAAGCCTTTATATTTTTCATACATGAGTGCCAAAAATGAGTCGTAAGTTCAACTTCACACCTTGATCGAAAGTATTAACTTGTTTAAAATCATATAGTTCTTTGGAAAGTTACTTTACAAATGTTTAAGTCTTGTCCATAAGTTCAGTCTTCTTGCGAATTGCAGGGTGGAACACAAAGTGCAACCAATTACTTGGGGAGGGTTCTGAATTGATAATGCATTATAATTTCAGTTGAAGAAAAGAGCTGTATAGTGTGCATTTACTGTTAAAAATTCATAACTGAGATCTAAAAGAAGAAATACTGCAATGTACAAAATAAGCTAAAAACGCCGATTTTTGGTTGATTTCACGTAACTTTGCGGTTTATGCGCGAATTAAAAACTGTAAAGGAATTAAGTATTTTAAAATATGTATTAAAATATTATTAAAAGGAAGCATTTAGCCGGGATTAGAAATAAAATTTTGAACATTTGGTTTTTTATAAAACTATTTGAAAATTCTCCATGTTTTACCTTTTTTAAAACTTTGCTGTCAATACGCAATCTAAAGACATAAATATTGATTTTTTAAATTATTTCCTCATGAGGCAATACACAATTTTTTTTTTTTTTGCTATTAGAAGTTGCTTCTCGAAAATATCCCTTTTTCGGCCCACCCTAAACGCATATACGCATATACAAACATACATACGTGCATTAGGACGTCACAAGAAAACTGGTTGTAATTAGCTCGGGGATCATCAAAATGGATATTTCGAGCATCGATGCATTCTTAAGTTTCTTAATTATATATGCACGTGTGGTAGGGTCAAAAAAAAAAAAAAAAAAAACGAAACAAAAAACTCAACATTCATTCGAAAGTGAGTAAAAGTGAAATTAAGCCCTATTTTTGAGTGATTTTTTTTCACGAGTACAATACTTCCTTTACCATGTAAAAGGAAGTAAAAACATAAAACTGATGAAAAAATATATTTTCAATAGCATTCTAAAATTTGGTTTTGTTGTGAAAAGAGATGCATAAACATATTATTATGAAAAATGGCACGCAACATTTGTCAAAATGAAAGAGAAACCGTATGTTTGAAGAACGATCCAAACTTAAAAAGAAAAAAAAAAGACAACAGTATGATTTGATCATGTTATTTCTATAGGAAGAAGCCCTTCATTTTAACCTATCTTCTCAATAGTTAAAAACATACTTGGAAAGATATTTTTCCGTTGCTGCAAATGCATGTCCACTTTATTTTTTCTCAAGTTTTGCTCAATGTAAAAGAAAACAAAAAATAATCAATGTTTTTCTTGAAAGGAAGTTTAAAAAAAGAACTAATGTAGAATTTAAGAACGTTACATTTTTCTTCTTGTAATCGAACACTATTATATACTTTTGTAAAAATTTTAGAAAACTGATAGTTGACGTTTTATGGAGGGGGAAAACGTAAGAACACTGAAGAAGAGAAAAATGAAACCAAATATACTGTCTTAGGAACAACAAGAAATTCGTCAGCAAGACAGAAAATCTGTTTTCTGCAAAGCTAACATTGATTTTTTAATGTCATCCTGTGAACCTCCCAATAAATTGTTTAGGTCTAAACTAAGTTAAATGATGCTTGTTTAAACAATTAAATTAATTTTCTATAAATAAAATTTCTCTGCTGTGTGAAAAATTATTGTTAGTTTATGTAAAAACACAATCCAATCCCATTCACATTTTTTTTATTCTGAAGTTATTCATAATAGTCCTTAAATAATTTTTCATTAACTATCGAGGGTTGGGCATATTGATTAAAATCAAGGGTTCTGCCGAACTACCCACTGTATCAAAGACATTTTGTCACATTATCCAAAAAGAATGTTTTGGCAAGTTATAACTGGTAACACTTTTATTTTCCTAACAAACATATTCTACGCTCAAGCATTTTTTTTTTCAAAAATAGGTTTACAAAGGCAGAAAAAAGAAATAGAACTGAATGCGATCAAAACATTTCTGTAATATAATTTTTCCAAACCTTATTTGTAAAAAAAAAATAGAATTGTATTTTACAATATTTTACAAAGTAAATTGCACTTCAGTTAAAATATTGAAATCACAATAGTTTTCCAACAGTACATTTAGTCCAAATCTTAGTTTCTGTCAAGTAAGAAAAAAAAAGATTGCAGTTTATGTATCAGTTTATGAAAGTAAGGAACAGAAACAAAATGTATTTTAGTTCCAGAAAAAACAAAAACAGAAATCATTCAATTTTTCCCAATTTCATGAAAAATAAAGCCTTTTAAATTCACTTCACTTGGATTTAATCAATCAATTTTTCCCTTTTGACAGTGTTAAGTCTATCGGACAGATGCATTTCAGTTTTTATCAATATCTTTACTTCTATTTCGGGCAACAGAAACCTGAATATATGTCCAGAATCTTCGTTTTTTTTATTTTTAGAACTAAAATGCAATTTTAACTCTATTTTGTTATTTAGACAAAAATTTCGAACTTCTCTTTGGGGTTTTCACTGATACGCATTCATTTTTTTTTCTCGTTTTTTTAATGCTCCTGCTGGCTCTTTTGGAATTGACCTTGGAGGTGGATGGGTATCAGGAAAGTGGTGTAGTGGCATGGACCCTTTTTATGATCCAAATAGTATGAATTAGTGAGTAGTAATAATTGTTTCTATCTTTAAATTAACCAAATAAAGGAAGAACATTATTTAGAACATGTAACATTTTGAAAGCTCTTTCCGAAAACCTGTGATTAGAATACCTCCTCCTGTAAGAAAACAATTAGGATACGATTAAAATTTCGCAGATATGTTTTCATTTTTGCGAAACAGGGAAAAAATGCAATTGAAAGAGAAAAAAACATCTTGGCTCAGATCTTTCGAACGAAAACTTTTGTGACAGCGGATTTCTTTTCTGGAGTGTGTATGAATGGAGTTTTACTTAACGGGGTCACAAGGTATGAGACACCTTTTGTAGTCTGTGCAACTATGTCGGAGGCAAAACAGGTCTATTTTCCGCATGTGCGTCTTTTTCACTAATACAACATCCATTATTTTTTCTCGTTTTTTTTAATGCTTCTGCTGGCTCTTTTGGAATTGATCTTGGAGGAGGATGGGTATCAGGAGAGTGAAGCAGTGGCATGGACCCTTTTTAAATGCGCATGGAATATCGCTAATTTTAAGTGGTCCGGGGTTGAATAAAACTTAAAAAACGAGCTAATGTGTGCATCACATGACTTCCTTTTACTCCTATTTAAAGATAATAGTGCCTCGAAGCGAGCAAAAAAAAAAAAAAAAAAAAACACTTTAAATACTTTCATTCCAAGTCTGTTGCGAACCGAAGCAAAGAAAACGTTTCATACAGATAAATTTTTCCAATATTGGCAGCTTTAATGTGATTCAATGGTTAACTCTCTAAATATGGTCAAATTAAAACCAGATTTAAAAAAAAAGAAAAAAAAAGGGCCAAATACGTCGCCAAGTTGGCGAAAAAACTTGGCGACTAAAATTTTGACGATATATTTCCAAGTGTTTGCCAAACTATAGCACTGCTTGAGTTTACATTGAAATTAATAATGATTTTACCCCAAAAAGGTGTAAAAGATCCCCTTTGGAACATCCGAGTGCAATTAAAAGAGAAGGTGCACAACTAGACCCCACTTGGAGTCTATGCGCCAAATTTCAACTTTCTGGGATATACCGTTCTTGAGTTATGCGAGATACATACACAAATACGCACATATACACATACGCACATACGTACGTACATACGGACGTCACGAGAAAACTCGTTGTAATTAACTCGGGGATTGTCAAAATGGATTCTTCAGGTTTCTATATGTTCTTAGGCATGTATCGACTGCGGTCGGGTTAAAAAAAAAATCAATATTTATTCTGGAGGGAGCGAAATGGAAATTAAGGCCGATTTTTGAGTGAAATTTTTTTCGCGAATACAATACTTCCTTTTTTGTAAAAGGAAGTAATAATCTATAACATTTTGCATATTATGCCTTACAAGGGGCATTTAGGACGATATAAATATCAGAATTATCTATTCTTTCGCAAATAAAAATCAATCAACATTAAAAACAGTGGTGGTTCGACAAATCCTTTACATTAATGGTTAAAGAAGAGCGAATAAGAAAAAAAAGATAACGCGTCGTCATATGCTCATACCGACTTTAGGTATAAATAGGTATAGATCATCTTTCCAACCGACATGAAGAAACGCAACACTGAAATAAATGTAAAATTATTATTAGATCTTCAATTTTATTTCTTATCAAGAGTGTAGTCTATAAATTGTCCAAATGACCAGGATATTTTTCTCTCGTTACCTATTTTCTGAATCTCTACTTCATTTCTTTTATTGCACTTTATTTTCAATAGTAATTTTTTTTAATGTTTTAAAAGAAATAAAAAAGAGGTTTAGAAAATAGGCAACGAGAGAGTAACAGCCCGGCCGTTTAAATACTAGCTTAAAGAAATAAAATTGTACTTGATCTGTGTCTAACAACCAGAAGATAATTTGTCTAAAGATTGTGTTACCGTGTTTCCAGTTTGACGTTCTTGGATCGTGTTCTGTTTTGCAACATTTTCTTAAAGTAATAAAATAACAAGAGATTTTTCCTTCGTCCGCATTTTACACTCGTGTGGAGGACTTACTGAAACCATAGCTACCCCCTCCACAAATAACAAAAATATATATATCTAAGGTGATATACACATGGCTTTTTTACTTCCTTTTACAAAAAAGGAAGTATTGTATTCGCGAAAAGATTTTCACCCAAAAATTGGTCTTAATTTCCATTTTGCTCACCCCCAAATGAATGTTGAGTTTTTTTTGAACTCGACCACACGTGGATATGTGCCTAGGAACGTACAGACACCCGAAATATACATTTTGACGTTCCCCGAGTTAATTACGACGAGTTTTCTCGTGACGTCTGTATGTACGTATGTATATGCGTATGTGTGTATGTGTGTATATATGTCGCATAACTCAAGAACGGAATGTCCTAAAAAGTTGAAATTTAGTACGTAGACTTCTAGTGGGTCTTAGTAGTCCTTCCTTTTTGATTGCATTCGTATGCTCCAAAGGGGGTCTTTAGCCCCTTTTTGGGGGGAAATCATTGTTAATTTCGATGTAAACTCACATGGTGTTATAATTTGCCGGACATCTGGCGATATATCGCCAGTCTTTTGGTCGCCAAGTTTTGTCGCCAACAAGTTAGAAGATTTGTTTTTTTAATTTTTTTTTTAAATCTGGTTTTAGATTGGCCACTGTTGGTGATATTTAGAGAGTAAACTATTGAATCATATTAAAACTGCCAATAATGAGAATATGACATTAAATTGGAGTAAAAGGAAGTCATGTGATGCATACTTTAGCTCGTTAGAATATACGATAGATGAGCCTAAAACTAGAGTAATTTATCCCAACTTTACCGTAACTGTTTTAAAGGGAAAAAATGATAAATGCAACTCATCAGATAAAGCAATATATTATTTATGCAAAAGATAACTCCATGTAAAATGAAACTAATTGTTAAAGATGAGAAACGAGATGCAAAAATGCAAAATTCGTATTTTTGTAAAGAGAGTCAATAAATATACATTACTTATAAAATAATGTTGCCAAATAAAAAAGATAGCTTTAAAAAATTCTTAGGTTGTAAATGACTTCCTGAAAAATTAGCATGCCTACAAAGCTATAAGTTTATCTATTGTTGGCTATTTTTTCTTTTTTTGAGCAATCACGATTGCTTATTGCTTTCGTTCGGCTGTTTTGAGGTTCTAACATTTTATTTTCCCGCCAGCACGCTCTGCAGCATCACCGTCGACCCGCCGCCTCACGATGCTGCTCCTCTAGCGAAAACCGTCTCCAGGTTGCGTCAATATCCTACACTTACACGCATATATAAACGCACGTACACATACACATACACAAACACATATGCTCACTCAAACACATACACACACACACATACATACAGACACCTACACATACACACACACCTACACACAACTACCCACACACTCATGCCTGCACACAGACACAAGCACATATGCCTACACACATACACATTCCCCCCCCCCCCACACACAAACACTCATACACGCAACTACCCACACACTCATTCCTGCACACAGACATAAACACACATGCCTACACACACATACACGTATCCCCCTACACACAAACACACATATCCCCCCACCCACATACACATAAACACACACGCCTGCATACACACACACACACACTCGTGACTGCGAAAAACATAATTTGAATTCAATAGGTGAAAATTCATTTTTTTTTCAAACTTCGTTTTACCCTACTTAACTCAAAAGTAAAATTTTCTGGAACGCAAAGATGGATTTTTTTGCGCTTGTAAATTCGTTTATTATTTATTGCACTACGTACAGGTTCTTGTTTTAGGATTTTAAAAAATAAAGTAAAAAATAAATCAGAATTTTGAACATATTTTATTAACATTTATTACTTATTTAACCAATTAACAAGTTTGACTTCAATGAAAAGAGTTCCGCATTATATTAGATCTAATAAAGCGAATAGAAAGATTGAAACCAGCTCTTTTTGATATCATAAAAGTCTGTTGTAACCATTTCTCTTAAGTTTAGTAACAAATGGAGTAGAAAACATATTTCTTAAGAAAAGAATGAAAACTGATTTCACAAACAAGGAAAGAACTCTGTGTGTCTTCAGGGGAAATGCAATTATTTTGAGATGTCTTTTCTCAAAAAGACAAAATTAATTAAATTACTCTTTTTAATGGTGTTGAGACAGAAACACCGCACCATATAAAATTTCAAGCTCGTATCTTGGTTTTTGGTAAATTTGGTTTCTTAAAATATGCACTATATCACCAAAAGTATTAGAAAACTTTTAAAAATTCAGATTTTTATCGATTTATCGATAAGTAAGAGCACAATTGCAGATTAATTCAGATCAATTGCAGATTAATTTGAAAATAATTGAGGCAGTGATCATTTAACTGTCTCAATTATTCTGTAAATTTTTTCCCATAAAAGCTATGCTCCAGCTGTCGTTTTCCAATAAATGATCACCCATGTAATTAGGGGACCAGCAACAAATTGAGAAAACAAGAGTTTTTTCACCGTAAATAGCTAAGAATAATCTAAAAGTTTCTGAAATAAGTACATAACCATGCGGAATTTATTTTAGATTTTCGTGAAAGTATCACTTATGCTCACAAAGATATGTCTTTCTTTCAAAAATACCAATTTCGCAATCAGGTTTTAAGCTCATAACACAGAGTTTTCCATTAAAACTTGACAAACTTTCATGACAGCATGACAGCATACAAGAGAATTATAATACTAAAAGTTGAAATTAAAATATATTGAAAATTTGATGAAATATTAACGTTTAAAGTAATTACTTGTTCACTGAGCATGCGCAAAAGAGAACAATTCATAACCTTTATAACTTAAAACCAAAGAAGATTCCTCCTCTCATAATTAAATTCCCGTTCAATATGGGAAAAATTGTGAAAGATATCAGCGATCGAATGAGTCGATTAAATATGATTCTTGGATAGGTGACGAATCGTGAGGATTGTTCTCAAATAATTCACTTAAAGATTGCAAACAAATGTTGAAAAATTGCAAACGAGCTCTTTTGAATCGTCAGCTATCCATGAATGATTGAAAATCGGCTCTTTATTTCTATAATTTTTTATGAGTTACGAGATCTACTTGGGTTTAAAACCAAACGATTATAAATTGCTATCTTTCACGCATGTGCAGAGAAAATCCAATTATTTCAAATACTCATATTTCACTAAATTTTCAATATTTTAACTTCAAATTATAGTATTATGTTTCTCTTGCAGTATGCTGTCAAATTATATGAATTTTTGTAAGAGGTGGTGACGGAAAAATCTGCACGTTATGAGCCAAAAACCTTTAACAAATTATATATTTTTGAAAGAAATGCTCACATTTTCGTTCATATAAGTGATACTTTTACGATAATATGGAAAAAATTCTGCATAGTTCTTAAACTTATTTCTGAAGTTTATAGCTTATTCCCTGCTCTTTATGACAAAATATTAGCAAAAACTTTCTTTTTTTTTGTTTTCGAAATTTGTTGCTGGTCTTCTAAATGCATGGGTGATTTATTATAATTTGGAAAATCACTACTGGAGTATACATTTTATGCAACAAAATTTAAGTAACAATTAGTCTCTTATTTCTCGAGAAATCCGTACAAAAATCTGAATTTTGAAAGTGTTCCAATAGTTACTTTTGGTGATAGGGTAGATCAGGGGAACGTTTACGCGGATTTCTTTCAATGAATTTTCAATTTTTTCTGTTTTAACTTAAGAAATTTTACACATTGCGGTTTTATGAAGCAGTTAATGGAGTCAACATTTGTATATTCAGTTGTTGCGCTGCTTGTGTTTTTAATAGTTAAAAAAAAGATTTTTTGAGTCCAAGTCGGTTGCGAAACTTGCCCCGGACACGGGGAATGTTTACGCATATTTATTTTGACACCTAACGTGGTTCTGTTAGTGTTTTGAACATGATGTTTTAAAATCGCTAAAATGAAGCAAAAATTAGTTCAGACTGAATAGTGTATAAAGTTGAAGCTGAAGGAGCATGAAGATAGCACTATATGATTGTAAGCAATAAAATACGAATGTGGAACTTAATAAAAAATTAAATGGTAATACTCATAACTAAATAGCTGGAAAATAATAAAAATGTTTGAGATAGTTTGGAGTGAAAAGTTTCAGGGGCACTTAAAGATGCTCCGACGTTCAACGCGTAAACTTGCCCCGTCGCCAAGTTTGGATTTATTTTTAACGTGTAAAAAGGGGCCGTGGTAGCCCGATCGGTAGAGTGTCGGATTCGGGGCTGGAAGGTCCTGAGTTCGAACCTCGATGGTCGAAGATCCACCGTCATCATTAAAGGGGACTGAGCGACGTTAAATATGCACGTGGTCTCAATGTCCTCCAAGTGAAACGATACCTCTGGGGGTGCTAGCACCAGGTAGCTATTAGCTCCTGAACTAGTTCTAAATTCTCATTAACAGTTCGATCCGGTGATGGTGCTGCCATCTATCGATATAAATAATGGAGGCAAGGCACTTAGTATGCAGTCCTCGACATAAATAGAGTTGTAGTCAATTGTGACTCGGAATCGGAATCGGAACGTGTAAAAAAATAATAGCACTTTTGTTCATACAAATACAATTCTCAAAAAAGAATAAAATTCTGTATATATATATATATATATATATATATATATATATATATATATATATATATGTGTGTGCGTGTGTGTGTGTGTGTAAACTCTGTCGCAAAAAAACATATGCACCCAGAAGAAATTGAGCTACACTCACGAAACTTAGCAGGTATGTAGTGTATGAGAAAATACGAAGATGATTAAAAATTCAGAATAAAAGACAATTTTATTAAGCAGTTACAGCAAACAAAAGGTTACAAATCAGTAAGTTGTAAAGCCACCTCTGGCAGCTATACAAGCCGAAACATGACGTGACCTGGCAGGCTCTAGGAGTACGGCATATAACTGAAGGCAATGTTGAGAGAGTCGTGCAGTATGTGGACGAGCACTGTCCTGCTGATTAAGAGCCATTGTCTGTAAGGATCAGGCAGGTTGTGATTGTTGGGATTTTTAATTTTCTTTATTTTCACATATGTTGTTCCTTATCATGAATGTAATGTAAATCCGAAATTTGAGCTTTGTCTGACTCACCGTTTTTGAGAAAACAATTTTTTTTTTGTTTAGGGGGCGTGGCACATTTTTGCTGATTTTTCAAATTTGCAGATTTTAATGTGCTTGTTGCTTGAAGCGTCCTTATAATGACATGGATTTTTTAATTCCATATTACTATATGATCTTGTTAGATACTGTTACTGCTGTCAAATCGGTGTCACTACGAGGGCGACGCCCACAAACTCCGTTTAAATATGACAGAAAATGATTTTTTTTCTATATTCAAGGCCAATTTTCTCAAAGCGCCTTAATGATGACACCAACATTTTTTGATCATTTTCTAGCCACACTTACATACATCAAAAATATGTATCAAAATCGGTGTCACTATAAGGGCACCAGAAGATATTGGAACTTTTATTCGATAAATTTCACAAAAACACAAATATTTAAAATCTAACTACAACTGTCGCCTTCATAGCAGAGATCTGATACTAAATTTGGTTGGTAACCAACATGTTTTTCTAACGTTTGCACAAAAAAAAAATCGATGTCACTCCTATTATATTTGGAAATATAATCGTTCGAAGTTAGTAATTTATGGCGTTTTTTTATATTTATTTATTTAATCTTTTCACCCCCAGACAGTTTTTTTGAACATATTTATTTTTAATTTAATACAAAAATGTGTATCTTTTAACATAAATAGCTTTGGGCAGTAAGAGCGTCTTTTTCTTGAATAGAAAATGCCAGTTTTGATATAGGTAAGGCGGATGTATTGTGCATAATATGTCTAGATTATCATACCAATACTCATCTTATTTTTTCTGCCAAACAAATCTATATATTCCAATTGTGTTTGACATACATTTGACCTCAACTTGTAAATGGTTTATGGTACAGCCGTTTCATATGGCAAAGGCCTTATGAAACGGCTGTATGCCGCTTAACAAAAAATGCCGGATCGGAGCGCTGACCAGTGCGCCTCCACACACGTGTGGAGGCCTCCACATACGGTGATCATCAACACTGAGAATGAATTGGGATTCATCGCTGAAGAGCACACGCCTCTAATCTGTTACACTCCAAGCTGCCCGAGGTCGGCAAAAATCCAGTCGACACTGCCTGTGACATGGGGTCAGATGCAAGCGTCTTAATGAACGTCGGCTCCTTAAGCCAAATTCGGCCAGTCGTCACCTAAAGATTTCTCTTGATACCACTGGATGTCTGGAAGAAGGTGAATGGCGTTAATCGATACTAGTGACGTTGTCGGTGCCAAAGTGGCTGCTCTTCTGATTGCGCGATCCTCGCGTTAATTTATATTTCTAGGACGCCCTGACCCTCCGCGACGGTAGACTCTCCCTTCCGTGATCCACTGTTGCCAACACGGAGCACCTACCATATCACTCAGACCGAAGTAGTGGCCAATACTCCTGTTTGACCAACTTATTTTTCTAAGGCCTATTATACAGCCCCCATCAAAATCCCTTCAACTGTTCAAAACGCCGCCGGTTACGTCTTAGAGGCATCTTAAGTCACAATACAGGCTACGTATATA
Organism: Uloborus diversus; assembly: GCF_026930045.1. Lineage (NCBI taxonomy): Eukaryota > Metazoa > Arthropoda > Arachnida > Araneae > Uloboridae > Uloborus > Uloborus diversus. The sequence goes on along the minus strand of NC_072731.1, from coordinate 72,465,677 downwards.
TACTCTATACTACTCTCTCTCTCTCTCTCTCTATATATATATATATATATATATATATATATATATATATTTTTTTTTTTTTTTTTTAACTAAGTTATTTATTCACAATAAACATCAAAACGTTCAACACAAAATTTACTCAACTTGATAGAAAACAGACTATTCTTTCTGCATGCTGGATCCAAGCTTGACTAATGCTCAAAAGCTTTTGAGTATATTTGCTAGGGAGTAGCATCAATCTGTTATGACTGTTGGCTCTCCCGTAATAATTCGTTTAAAAACGAGCTGATGCGTGCATCACATGACTTCCTTTTACTCCAATTTAATGTCATTTCCCTATTATTGGCAATTTTAATGCTATTCAATTTTTTACTCTCTAAATATCACCAACAGTGGCCAAATTAAAACCAAATTAAAAAAAAAAATAAAATAAAAATTGCCAAATTTGTCACCAAGTTGACGACAAAACTTGACGACCAAAAGACTGACGATACATCGCCAAGCGTCTGACAAATTATAACACTACTTAAACTATAACACTACTCGAAATTAACAATGACTTATCCCCAAAAAGGGGCAAAAGACCCCCTTAGAAACATCCTAATGAAACCAAAAGGAAAGGTGCCCAACTAGACCCCACTAGGAGTCTACGTATCAAATTTCAACTTTCTAGGACATACCGTTTTTAAGTTATGCGAGATACATACACACATACGCACATACATACCTACATACGGAAGTCACAAGAAAATTCGTTGTAATTAACTCGTGGGCAGTCAAAATAGATATTTCGGGTATCTGTACTTTTCTAGGCATATATCCACGTGAGGTCGGGTCGAAAAAAAAAAACTCAACATGCATTCGGGGGTGAGAAAAATGGCAATTCAGGCCGATTTTCAGCCGATTTTTCACTTCTTTTTTAGTAAAAGGAAGTAAAAAGGGCACTGCGTAAACGTTCCCCGGTCTACCCTATAGTGTATATTTACGTCTATGTAACCTACATAAACACGCCTTCTGTACACGCGATAAATAGGAGAAGAAAATTAATTATGAAAAAAAAAATCTTATTTGTTCACATACAAATGTCAAAGAACAAGGTTTATACTTGGGTAGGGAAACTTTTTTTTTTTAAACGGCTATGCATATTTATGTCAAAATACTTACGCAAAAGACGTAAGTTTTATTGCATCTGCATAAGTTACATGAAATAAGATTTCAGAATAAACCCTAAGATTGAATTTGATTTGATTTATACGATATTACTTAACTATTTAACACATACATTATCATGTGAATGACGTTTTAAATAGAATGTTCTCTCCTCATCACCCGAGCCTTTTTCCCAACAATATAACAAACCTCCTAATTATGAGTAATTTTATTAACTTCGAGCCGGAAATTAAATTACGTTACTAAGCTACCACGAAAAGACGGGAAACGTCAAAATAAGAATTTTCTTTTTCGATCAGGACATTTGATTGAACTCTTTTACTCTTACTCGTTTTGACTCTATTCCACTGTGATAATGCAATTAAAAGTTTTACTCTTGTCGTTTGTCCTGAATATTTCTTTTAAATTGCAATGAGTATTTAAGTGAAGTAATTTATCAAGTAGGTATTAATGTATACAAGAACTTTCAAAAACTTCATTCGAATTCGTCTCCGGAAAATTAAGGAAAGTTTTCGCAATTAAGATATGATTTTGTATGAATTTTAGTTTTCTTTCTCAGATTTTTCAGCTCTTTAAATATCATACAAAAAATACCAGGTAATAGTAACTACCAGGTTTTGTAAATTTTAAACCTTTTTTATTACCAGTGATGTGGAAACGGATTCGGGCTGATTTTAGGGTAAAGAAGTCGGAGTCTGGAGTCGAAGCTACTCTCTCTCCTAGTTTGCTCTTCTGCAAGTGCGTGTGGAGTCGGAGTCGAACTGATTTTGGGGTAAAGAAATCGAGATCAGAGTCGGACTCAAAGTTTCTAAAATTCCTGAAGTTGGAGTCGGTCATTTGCCCTACGACTCTGTAGCCCTTCTCAATATTCTTAATGTTTTTATAAGCATTGGAGCCGAATTCGGTCATTTCCTCCCATAGTCTGCTTCAAGAATTGATAAATATCGAATTCAACATCGGAGAAATGGCTGCTTACAACTACAAACTACGAAATTTGCATCAATTTCTAAAGTTTAGTAATGTTTCTTGAATTCTCATTTCCTTCAACGTGGGCCAGAATATCCACAACACTTTAAAAAATAATTTAAAAAGAATTAAACAAAAAGTCATGCATGCAAACAAAAAGTATGAGGCTTTTTTATATTTTCTACGCTATGGCGTGGAACTTTTTTACATTTTCATCCGCCATTAGACAGTGGTTGCAGTGCCCCCTATAGTTTGTTGGAGTTGCGAATGTTATCCGGGACCAGAAATCAGAGACAATACTTTAAAAATGAAGATAAACATAGTTTTAGAATATTAAATCAACTTAAAATGAAGAATCAGAGGGTGTTCCAGTTATCTCTCTAACTTCGAGTAATATTCATATGGTGCAACTTTTTAAGTGTTTACAATGCTGCAAAGATCAAACAAATATGACTTTTTTTTCGACGAGATACTCGCAAATTAATGATTTTCTACAAAATTGGAATAAAAATCTTGGCATAATTTATTTTTTGATGAAAGGTAGACTATATTCTAATCTGCAACCCTGACAACTTGTACACAAAATTTCTTGACGGTCGGCTGAGTAGTTCAGGCGTGAAAAAATTACAAAAAAACTCCCACTTTTGCATTTATAATGTTAGTAAGGATTGTAATTCTGCCAATAGTTGATCTATGCGACCATTTCATATAAAAAGATCCGAGCACCTCAAAAGATAACTGATTCTCTGAAAACAGAATTTGTATAGGGGAGAGTGGCCCAGAGCGGGTAGGTCGCCCAAAGCGGGTAGGCCTTAGTACGCGTGGTGTGTAAGCAGCTATGTATTTGTATGTCGTGTTTACATGAACAGCCCCGAGTTTTAAGGAGTCCTAGAGAAGCAGCAGTAAAGCGGCACGGCAACACCAGGCTTAAAATTAAAAAAAAAATGATACATTAATAGAAGAAAAATGAAGTTTCGTAACTTGTAATAAGTCGAAGATCAGCCTTTTTTTATTGTCAATAATGCTATGTTATTCTGACACCATCCACCTACAAACTACGAGAATCATTTCGTTTGCTTCTTTTTTTAATCAAATATTATAATTATTGAAATAAAAAACGTGCCTTCGGGCAAAGCGGGTATAGGATTTCATCATATATTTATTTATAATTTCTTAGATTTTATATTTCAATAGGATAAGTGTAACTTTCAAAAGTTATTTTTAGGATGGCAATTAATTAGTCTATTAATTTAAGCAGTTACATATTTATGTTCCATAAAAAAATGCGCTGACTTAAAATAGGATAAGTACACCTTTTTCATATTTTTTTTGTATAATTGCAGGTAGCTAGTCAATTATTTTAATCATTTATAACTTTATATTTGATTGATAAATGTATCAAATCACAATTAGTTAAGCTTACCCGCTTTGGAATCCCTGGTAGAGCAAAGCGGGTTTGTCAAAGGTTTGCAAAGTTTGATGATAAGTAAAAATTGGGTTAGAAATAATACAAAAATCACTTTTTATTTTGAAGTTTAAGAACCCTGCTAAGAAATAAAACTGAAATTGTTGCCAGAAAAATCCAAAAACTAAAATTTTTAAGCGTTCTTCGAAAACTTTCGAAGCTTTGGGCCACCCTCCCCTATGATTTGCTTAACTTTCTACTATATATTATATTGCATCTGCATGACCTCTCGAAATGTATTCAGAAATTAATGACCATGTGGTTGTAAGCAAAGATATCACGCTTATGTAATGCATTTGGTCATGCAAAAGACTACAAAGTAAAGTATTTAGAAGCATTATTTTTTTTTAAACGCTAAGAGCTTTTTTAGAGCTAAGAGGAAGAGAATAACACTAGTAGATTTCAATCTTATGAAGCATATCAGAAATAAATCCAACAGTCTTAAGTATAAATTCCTGACTAATAAGTATGTATTCTATTTAATACATCTGTATAAGTATACATTCTTATATACCCTAACCTGTTTTTATGCGGTGGACAAGAACCGCATTAAAAAGAATCGCATGTAAAAAGATCGTTCGAAACGTCACAAGTAGCTGTAAAAAGCAAAAAAGTTAAATTTTGTTTTTATGCGGTGGATAGTGACGGTATAAAAAAAGTTTTACGTATAAAATAACCCCAAAACTCATGAAATAACTAGGAATTGCTTTTTTAAACGAAATCAAAATAAACCTAGTGATGATAATTTTGCAGAACAAGGAAATGTTTGGGATGTCACAGTGACCTCCCATCGTGGTGTCCCTGCCGCCGAAGATACTATCTCGCACTCATTTTATAAATATTTTCGTCAGTTAAGCTACAATCTGATTGAAATTTTCATGTACCGCGCAAAGAATAAATAAATAAACAAATAATTATAAAAAAAGAAATAAAGGGGGAAAATAAAGAAATAAATAGGGAAAAAAGATCGCACGAAAGCTGGTTTCAGCTTTTTTTTTTTTTTGAATCTTTAAGGGCAGCAAAACAAATTCGGCAGTACTTTGGTGAACAGTTTTATGTTACACGTTTATGACTGGAAAGACATTTACCTCTCAAAAGGATTTCATTAGACATGTGGGGACTCCAGGTCAGTGGACTCCGGAACTCCTCTGACAGCTCCTCTGTTTTACAGCTCCAGTTGATCAGCGCAATCAGTAGCGAACACGCGCGCTACTCAACTCGGCTCAGGAGAGTTAACTCACGTGCGCTCCATCGAAGCGAGGTTGTTCCTGGAGAGCTTGCGACCAGGTGTTTCGCCCGACAGCGAACCTTTCAAATGTTACCTTTTACTGTTTAAAAGTTTTAATGTTTTAGTAGCCTTTGCTCAGTTTTTAATGTTCATGTAGATCTTTTATAAAAATAAATAGTTTTAAAGGACAAGCATTCCAGCGTCCTTAGTGGTGACCCGGACGTGATCTCTCTCTCTCGGTTATCAGTTTTAGATACTCCCTCTAATGTCGAGTCCTCTACTGAGCTTGAAAAGGCATGCATGTTTCCTGCCTCGAGTGTCAACCAGATAGATCTTCCTTCGTCGACGGACTTTGTTGCTATCGCAGCAGAACAGAAGTTGGATACAGAGCTACAGAAACTTCTTGTTGGTACGGCGCCAGAAAACAGCCTCAACTTACAGCCCATGCAGCTTGGCCAGGGCACAACTCTATATTGTGATGTGCGAGATGCAAGTATCCGTCCATACGTCCCATTGAAGTTCCGCAGGAAAGTTTTCCTGAACTTTCATCGCTTGTCACACCCAGGCATTAAAGCTTCGCGTAAACTACTGCAGAAGCGTTTCGTTTGGCCCGGGATGCACAAGGACATAGCGGAATGGACTCGTGCTTGTATTCAGTGCCAGAGGTCTAAGGTGCACCGACATACAGTTAGCCCTCTGAAAACCTTCAATCTGCCTTCACAACGGTTTAGCCACGTCCACGTCGACCTCGTTGGACCACTCACTCCTTCGAATGGATATCGTTATTTGTTAACTTGTGTTGACCGCTATACCCGTTGGCCAGAAGCCGTCCCTCTGGTTGACATTTCTGCAGACACAGTAGCACGACAGTTTTACAGAACGTGGATCTGTCGGTTTGGAGTTCCAGATTTCGTCACTACTGACCAAGGTAGACAGTTCGAGTCCGAGCTCTTTACGTCTCTTACAAAGTTCCTGGGAATCTACAAAATTCGGACATCACCCTACCATCCGTCTTCTAATGGACTGGTGGAAAGGTTCCACCGTTCCCTCAAGCAGTCGTTACGCTGTCACACCTCGACTCATTGGGATGAGGTTCTTCCTACAGTGCTTTTGGGGCTCCGAACAGCTTACAAAGCTGACCTTTCTGTAACCGCTGCCGAAATGGTGTACGGCTCATCCTTGCGTCTTCCAGGAGAGTTTTTCCAGCCCATGGACACCAGCTTAGTCCTCGACCCTACCAAGTTTGTGCACAAGCTGAGAGACTGTATGTCATCCTTAAAGCCAGTGCCTACTAGTGCCCACTGCAAACGCAGTCCTTTTGTGCAGAAGGACTTGTTAACGTCGACTCATGTGTTCCTTCTCATTGACTCTCTACGAAAGTCTTTGGAGCCAACTTATTCCGGTCCTCATGAAGTGCTCGCTAGACAGGAAAAGACTTTTCGCATTAAAATCAACAACAAAGAGGCAGTTGTGAGTATAGATTGGCTAAAACCTGCTTTCCTTTGGGTTACGGATACTGGATCAACCCCATCACCTCCAGTACAACCTGAAAAATTGACTCCGGCATCCTTGGAACTACCTACTAGTGCTCCATCGAAAACCACAGAGGAGTTTTACAACACGCGATCAGGGCGTCGTGTTCGATTCCATAAGTATTCATAAAGCGTTTCGTTGTCACTGGAGGGGGAGTACTGTGGGGACTCCAGGTCAGTGGACTCCGGAACTCCTCTGACAGCTCCTCTGTTTTACAGCTCCAGTTGATCAGCGCAATCAGTAGCGAACACGCGCGCTACTCAACTCGGCTCAGGAGAGTTAACTCACGTGCGCTCCATCGAAGCGAGGTTGTTCCTGGAGAGCTTGCGACCAGGTGTTTCGCCCGACAGCGAACCTTTCAAATGTTACCTTTTACTGTTTAAAAGTTTTAATGTTTTAGTAGCCTTTGCTCAGTTTTTAATGTTCATGTAGATCTTTTATAAAAATAAATAGTTTTAAAGGACAAGCATTCCAGCGTCCTTAGACACAACAGCGAAAGAAAACCATTCAAAATAGTTTTATCGCTTAAAAGATACAAAAAAAAAAATACTTGAAAGGCTGTTGTAATATTTACGTTACGCTTGTACTTGTAATGCTACCGAAAATGAAAAATTTAATTAATCTTTTAAATGGCACATGTGTCCCTGCGTGGAAGTAAAAGTATCTCTAAATTTTAGATTACACCATTTCACTTTGTAGCACTAATAAATAAACATGTAACGCAAGAGTAAAACCATCGACTTAATGCATAATTATAAAAGAAAAAATTAAAGAAAATTTATCACGAAATGGTGGAAGGTAGTTTGAATTTTAATCTTCCCTTATTACATTAATATAAATATGTTCTTCTTTGTAATTTAATTCTAAAAAAAAATAAAATGTGTAGGTAACAGTAATAATAGGAATAAATAGGAAGGGTTTTTGCATTAAAAGAAAAAAAAATGCTGTGAAATTTTTCGAATCTCCACAGTCACTTTAAGTGTCTTTCATAGCATCGGAACTAATCGGGATTTTTCACTGAAATTTTAGCAACATATTCTCGAATGGTTTTACTAACATTTTGTGACATAAAACAATGGTGTATTTTTTGAACTGCAACACAAATACGTACATGCCCGTTAGTTGTTATTACACAAAATGCTTATAATAATGGTCATTCGATTAGTAACTTTTAAAAGCCAAGTTGTTAAAGGTCTAGATGCTAAATACAAATGTAATTTATCTTTTATTTCGATTTAGTTCTTAAATGTGATTGTAAGAGCGGTTTCTTATAGGCTCAAATACTTAATGGGAATTTCATTAATCGCATAATTCTGCGTAAAGTTTTTGAGTTTCATTTTCTTCGATTGCATTTCGTGTATCTTTTTTGAAAAGGCCGATGCTTTGTTTTTTCATGAGTTCCTTTATTGATATTTTCTTTAATTAAAGCTATCTCTCGTCAAGGCCTAAAATATTTAGTGCTCAGAATACATTGACATTATTAGTATACTTCATACTACATTGCATCCGCACCTGATGGACTGTGTGATTGTAGTTAGTATGTGGTGAACTGATAAACAAGAGCGGTAAGCAAGGTTGTAGCACTGGTTCAAGTGGAATTAGTTGATATTTTTTTCTGTATTAACGGTAAGCATACTATTTTAGCACTATAATTACATTTAAAGGATTATTAATAATGCATTGGTTGCGATGAACAAAACTTCTTGCAGTTTCCGGGTACTGGTGACCGATAGCCAGCAGAGGGCGGTAGCTCCCTATAATTGAGGCCAATCTAAGCAGGCAGCCTTGTGAAGGCTACGCAGATCCTAATCACAGCATTACTACGCTACCATGGTAGGTTTTCCCGACGAACCCTACAGTTAATAGTTAAAATCCTAATACGCCATAAAAATACAACTCATATGGAAAATTAACACACTTAAATTAGGCTTAGTTCACTAACTCAAACGTTCATTTTTATTAGTAAACTTGTTGCAGAAATTTGGCGATAACATTTTTGTTTCTGATTGAATGTCAAATAGAATTTTACTTCCATTACTCAAAATGGTTTTGTAAGAAATGAAAACCAGACTAGAGCTCTGAAAAATGTACATAAAAAATTAAAGGAAAAAAGCGTAAAAATATATTATAAAAATAGAGTTATCTGTGTAAAATCATTTTTTTTTGCGCGCGCGCCGGGGGTGGGGTGGGGTGGGGTGGGGAGGAGTGGTCCGTGAAATTCGTCATTTTCCGGAGGGGGTCCGCGTAGCTCTAAAGTTTGAAAACCTCTGCTCAACACTAATACTTATGGGAGATGATATGGGAACTGTTCACATGTTCCCCTTCATGCTGTATTTACAAGTGCCCGCCATCTACCTTAGAACTAATTTTCAACAACAAATAATTTTTAAATTGAATTAAAAATTTTAAACATTTTCATAAATTTACTTGAATGTGCATATAATGGCTTGCATTAGTTAAGTTTGGATTGTTAGTTAATTAGAAATATGTTTTTACGTGAACAAGACAGAGATAAACTTATATATATAACCCCTGCTAAAACAAAGAACTTTTCACCCCATACCCGTAAACTGGTTCATACTTCTAAAAGTTTGGTGAATGGATAGAACTGGTACTTTCATTATTTGAGAACCTTTACAAGATTTTTTGGGTGAAGTTATTTAAGTAAAACGTACCATGTTCATATATGCTCCCTTTTTCCTACCAGTTTTTCTCCTTTAATTACCGAAAAAATCCTAAAAGCTGATTAAATGCATTTTTGAACATTGAAAGAAATACTTTAATTAAGTAATAGTCCTGTGTAAAAATTACAAATTTAAAATTTAGAAATTTTATTTATTTGTTTGAAACGAATTTAAAATTATGGTTTAAAGTAAACGTTTTATTTGTACTACAGAAGCAAAATGATTTCTAAAAATTTCCATTGCATCCAAAATATTTTTAAACACTCCAATATATAAGTATTTGATTTTTTTAAACTTAAAAAAACTTCAATTTGAAGCTCCTTTTTTGGCTTTATTACTAATCGAAGCAGTAAGTAGGAAACTTTAAAATAATTTAATTAGCTTGTCAAGAATAACCCAAAACAAATATACGTGATAGTGTTGAATTATTATTATTATTATTATTATTATTATTATTTTGCATTTTAAAATAATACTAGACCCTCATGAGAAAATTAAATTCCTTTTACCTCTATTTATTCTTTTAACAATAATATTAATCTTTGGTTAGTAATAAATTAACCTGTTTCTTTATATCTTTTTTTCTAATTCTTTTTGAAATAACAAACTTGAATATGCCACACATATCGAAAGGAATACATTTTAAAACAAAAATATTCAATAATAAGTAATAAATTTAGTAAAGACATAAAAAAAGGCGTTAACTAATCACATTTGGTACAAATGAAAGAAAAAAAAGACAATTTTTGTAATAAGTACGACTTTGTAAAAGTTTTCAATGAAATAAACTTTTACTGAATGAGAATTGTAGTACAACGCTTTAAAAGTGTCTTATACGAAAATAAACGCATTACGTATACCAAATCTCACGAAAAACAACCAAAGACATGCCGAAGCAAACGAACCTTTGATAAATACAACGCAGTATCAGAAAATATGCATTTAGCAGAGAGCGTACAGCATACAACAGTGAATGTCCTAAACCGAGATGCAAGATCACGTGATAGGAAATCGAATGGATGAACACGAAGAGACAAGGCTGCAGGGATACAGAGAAAACAAACAAAGTTGTATAGGATAGTTCTGAACAACATACAACAACGTACTCATTTTCAGCCAATATACAGATATAAAATAACAAAATGATTAACTGCTTGGCTGTTACAGAAAGAAGGAAGTCACATTAAGAGACGCTGAAATGAAATATCGAGCTCTTAGCATTAATTTCAAACAAGTAAGTTTAGTTTGAAATTAATTAGTTCTTTTATTGATTAGTTCTTTTTCAATCAATGATATAATTACCCTCTTTATCAATCTTATTACTATTTAGTGAGCAAATTTTCAATCTCAGATCGATAAAAAACAAAGCAAAACATTTGTAATAATTTGACTAAATTCCGAATGGTCGGGGGTTCTTTTTCACATAGTCAACTGCAATGATTGTAGTAAAGGAAATCAGTGCACTATCATGTGAGTATGAATATTAAAACAGTGCAGAGCATATTTTCCCCTTTTTAACGGTTTATAAAAAATCAAGCTCCACACGAAGTTTTTTTTAAATGTTGGGATTATTAAGGGGATCTAAAACACATTTTGAAAACATTTTTATTGAACTGTTTTGAATTTTTTTGCACTGATTTAGCATCCATTTAATTCCCAAAATCATAGCATAAATTTTAAAAACATTTTTTAAATTTAAATTTGTTTTTTTAAATGGGGTTGTTTTAAATCGCTAAAACTTAAAATATTATTAGTCAAATTTTACTTTTTTTCCAAAAAACCTATGCACAAACATTTAGGTTTTAATTTTATTTGGCAATTTAAAAAACATTAATTCGATAAAAATAGAAAATATGTGAATGAGAATTTCGAAAAATTCTTCGATGCTTTTTTTAATCAAATTTTTTACAGTAAATATTTTTTTATTTTTTAATTTGCTTAAAATAAATTGAAGTAAACTCTTTTAAAAAATATGCTAAACATTTTATTGATTTGTCTTCATTAATTCTTGACTTATAAGAGTTTGAATGAGAAAAAATCGGAAAAAATTGCATCGTGGAGAAAAACACATTTAAAGTTTCAAAGAACAAAATAATATTAATGAAATGCATGCAACAAAAATAAGAAATGTTTTTTAATTAAGAATGAAACAAGGTTCAGACGTCATTTTAAGCAGTAAAAAAACGGAGAAAGTTTTTAAAGGATTAAAAATAAAAAAGCAAAATTTGACAATTTTTTGTGTCCCAGACTTTTTAAGTTGAATTCAAGTACTACAATAATATTATGATGTGTAAGTATTCATTTTTGCAGCTAATTGTATAGCCTTTTTTATTTCGTATGCTGCTTCTAGAATTGCGCAAAGTGTGGATCTATTTGAAGAAAGTATCCTGATGCTGCATTTAGTTGCATAAAATGCTTCTATGTTCCAGCTAGACGTCCTCATGGAGCTATAATTTTAATGACTTAAATATTTTCGTGTACTTTTTCTCAGTGTTTAAAATTAAAATTTTCCATATTTAACAGAGAACTAAATCACAACTGTAACTTCCATAGGAAAATTCCTGAATACCTGAATTTGTATATCAGTGTTACAGTACGTGTAGTGTGCTGTATTATTTTCTGTTTAAAGTGTTTTTTACCATTGATTAGGTTTTCTGGCGCAAGAACCTTAATGAGCTTTACTGTGGCGTTATTTTTTTGAATAAAGCTATGCTTAAGAAAACACTTAATCGAAAACTTTATGATTTACATCTCGCTTAACTCGGAAATATAATATCCGGTACAATATAATGATATTTTTGGGGTACTTAAATTGCTCATTTTAAATTTTGGAAAACTTATTTTTTCGGTTTTGTAGTGCAATTTTTATGTGTATGAAAAAAATCGAGTGATTCTTTCAAACCAGTTTTTTTTCTATTTTTAGAAAATTTCAGTCCTTTGGAAATGTTATTTAAAATAATAATAATAATTTGCATGATTTATTTCTTATATTTGTTTTTGAAGGTTAGAATCTTGCAGTCAATGTAAATGTCATTATCCATTACACGATTTTGACTAATATTCTGTTTTTTCCCTTCTGCAACTCTAATGTATGTTTATGGATACGATTCGCCAATTTGTAATAAAATGGAGCGCTGTTTTTTAAAAAGTTTTATATCGAAATTAATTAAAACCAGGATTTAAAAAAAAAATAAATGAAACGGATGAATTCTAAAAAGTCGTTACGAAAGCCATTTTAAACATATGTTACGCTTTACATTTTTAATTATTTCCTCTGAGTGCTATTGAACATAGAACGAAGTTCTCTTGTACTGTAGACTCATTTCGATATACAATTGAAAACAGTACATCAACGCACTTTCAAATTACTCATATCACAATATTTAATGAACTGTTCCAGCGTTGTGCATAATTTGTCCCTAGGCTCTCAACGATGACAAGTTTCACTCTTTTGAGGTAATTTTCGAGAATAGCAAGGTAATTAAAGGTAGTTATTATTTTCATGTAAATGTTTTTTAATGTACTTTGTTCAGAAACAAGTCGCTTCTATTATGTTTTTTTTATTCTTGTCTTTACCTAAAGCAATCTTTAAACCCAAGCTTGAATGAAGTATACAATTTTCAGAAATTTCAGATGAATATGTAATCGATAATAAAAATACTTCTGAAGGAAAAAAGAACTATGTTGAGTCATTTCTCATAGTGCAACAACAACAAAATTAAATAAATAAATAAATAAATAAATAAATAAATAAATAAATAAAATAAATAAATAAATAATAAAAATAACAGCAATCCTGAAAGATTTCCATTGTTATAAGGTCAACAAACTAAAAAAAAGCCATTAAAACATGGTCAAAATTCCAAAAAGAAAAAAAAAAAATTTTTGTGATTAATTTTTTAAGCTAAAATTTTACGTATATTGTCTATTAAAGGGATGAAAGATTTCCTACACTCCTTAATGTTCCATGTCGTTCGAAAGATTTTTTTGTTGCATAAAATAAGGTTGTTACAATTTTCCACATTAGTTAGAACAGCAGACAAAGGGTTATATATATAACGAAAAGTCCTAGGCTCAACTGAATTCAAGACAGGAGGTAAAGAGTAAAATATATTACCAGAGATCACAAATTTGAAATCGACTTTTAAAACGTGCAAAACCTGTTTTTTTTTTAACTTCTGTTGCCGAGCGTGAATTCTTCGCACGGATCAGCTAAAAACAAAATAAGCAATGTAATTCAGTGTCTAATTTCAATAGCAAAAAATGTTATAACTTGGAGTAGAACCGTCATAACAGCAATATCTCCATCCTACTATTCTTTTCGGATTAGCTATATTTTGTGTTGAAAAGATGACTGTGAGTGATGGAAAGATGGCAAAATCATTCACAATATGTGAAAGTATCATACGATAAATCCAAATGAGATAAGCTTCTTAGACCATGATCATTTCTCGCTTAACGTAAAGTGAGGAGAAGGGAAAACACTGCGCACGTGTCTGAGACGCAAATAAATGGTTACTTTTGATCTTTAGTGATTAATCAATATGCATTAGGGGCGTACTTCACTGAGGCAGATGACACAAGAAGCGGCATTATCCACAGTATTTAACTACCGCACTTCAATACTTTAATAAATTCACGTACATGGACTAGACAACTAATTTTAAGTAACATGAGTAGCATTCGTAAATATAGACGCTAAGAAAAGGTTTAGTATAGTCAGACCTCGATATAAAGGTCACTCGCTTATAAGGTCATCCCGCATATAAGGTCACTTTTTTAAAGTCCCGGCTCACTGAATAGGAATTCTATGTTATGTCTTATAGGATATATGGTCAAGTGATAATACATTAATCACTTATAAGGTCAATTTTGTCTGATTTCTTTACCCCATTCCTTGCCCCGGCCGATACAGGATCGACCGCGCAGTTTGTGTTAAAACTGCCCCGGCCGATTCAGGCTTGTCGCAAGAAAATGATTCCTAACTGCCTTCGACGAACCTGTGTCCGTTGGGCTGATCCCCTCCCCCCCCCCCGAATGGGTTAAATGATTTCAGTGCTTTATTGAGTCATTTCCAAGAATTGTCCGTGATATACGATCCCTAAAAAGTGAAAAGTCGTACTCCTATTAACGTAGCATGTATTGCACCGAATGCAGTAGAAATTAAGTAATATGACAGTGACACTAAATTATAAAGTAATAACATGGGCACTATGAGTTTACTTTTCTGCCAATCATGAGAAGCAGAAGCTGCAAATTTTCAGAGAACATTTAGAAAACCGGTGTGCTTAAATTAAAAGAAAAAAAAATCTTTAAGTTTAATATTAATGATAAGTTTTAAGTTAGATAAGTTGCACATCAGTTCTCTGCATAGGCATATTTGCTAGCAGTTTTACTCTACATGAAAGTTCTAAAAAATCATTTTAAAATTTCTTATCGATTCCGAAAGTTTTTATTGGTTCAACTCTATTAAACTATTATAACCTAACTAATGATAATTTTGAACGTTTTAAATTTAAAAAGAATTAATGTATATACATGTTTATTCCTTAAACACATTGTATAAAATCTATATTGTTCGGTTATGAGGTCACCCCGATTATATGGTCAAGTTTCGTGAAGTCCCGAAGGGTGACCTTATATCAAGGTTCGACTAATAGTATACCT